>NW_008332663.1:456621-494939 GCF_000622305.1 Nannospalax galili | reverse complement strand
TATATATATATATATATGCACTAAAGACATCAGAATATTGGCATGGCCCTGTCCCATGCCACAAGCATATGTGACTGTTCTTCAGGCTTCAATTTATCATTTCTCCATTTCTCTGTTCTGTAGTACCTATTTTTGCAAAACCTTATCTTTAGTATACAGGAAATAAGCACTGTTCTGTGGAGTGCTGAGCAGCGTGGTCTTGTGCAGCAGGAAAGCTTGTTAGTGATTCTAACACTGACAGCTTTTTCTTCTTGGATTTCAGATTCAAGGCCTCTTCCAGATGTCGCACTGACTGGCAAGTGTACCCGTGAATGTGATGAGTACGGCCACTCGGACTCCTGTTGGATGCCAGTCCGCACTTCCCCAGAGAGGAAGAAGAGCCAGCCCAAACTCTCCACTTTCATGCCTGTTGATGAACGAGGAAGCCAGGAAAAGCTGGCCAATGGAGAGGCTGCCATCATGGGTGATCGCAATAGAAACCTCCTCAACAAAAAGTTGACCTCATCCTATGAGACCTTCAGTGCAGCTAGTTTCAGCAAAAATGAGGAAGCCAACCCTGAGGATATTCCCTTGACAAAAACAGGGGAATACAAGCCATCTCCTGTCAATACTCTCACTAGAAGAGAAGTCTACCTGTAGGCTGTCAAAGAGCAACAGCAAAGCTCTTTTCATGTAAGAGAAGGAGAATAAGGGGTAAAAACCTTACAAAGCAAAATCATTTAATCACAAAGAGGGGGCTACCAAAGAGACAAAGCTTTGCCTGCCACTTCTGCCTCCAGATCAGGCCTTTAGTGATGCTGTTAGCCTGATTGCAATGTGCAATGTAGAATCCATTCTTGTTACTTGCATGTCTATACCCCTCACTGATCCCAACACCCACTCTCTTTTCCCTTCCCGCCTCAGCTTCTTGGGGACAGAGGGCTTCAGTGTCAAGTACGCCTTTGTCAAAGATGTTCATCCTGGAAATGTGCTGGCAGCAAAAATGACCCATCGGTGGGGGCAGTTAGCCTTACTGCTCAGGTGATTGATCATCCAGACCAAATCACAGCTGGCTTTGCCTCTGTACTGGATTGTCACATAACTTATGCAATGTGCAAGTTTGCTGAGCTGAAAGACAAGATCCCCCCCCCAAAAAAAAAAAAAAAAAAAAAAAAAAGATGGTTGCAAGTTTCTTTCTTGGTAATAAGCCTGATTAGCAGAACACAACACTCTCATTATCCCTAATCTGAAGCATGATTTTAGTCACTTTGATTTTGTTCAAGTGTCATCTGGTTGGTTAATAACAGCAGAACAGTTGAAATATATTCCAAATATACCATCAAAATACAGTTTATCACCATCAAAGGCAATGTTTTGAAAATGATAGAATCCCTCAAAAGGTACTATCCTTATATAAGGGACAATGTGAAAAGGCATTCGGGGAGGATGACAGCTTTAATCTTCTAACAAATACTAAGAGCAAGACAATACTCAGTGGGGATTGCAGTCCCAAGCTGCCATATGTTATTTTCAGGTCAAGAGGATCAACTTCAGTTCCACACATTAATAGAATATACTCACCCAAATTTGACTATGTTTATCAGTTATACCAATTATGACTTGTAAAATTATTTTTTTCAGAATAGAACAATTCATCAAGAAACGAGCAATTGTGTCATTATGAGGCCAAAGATCACATGGCGGATCAGGGAAATCATGAAGTAGATTTGGTCTTGACTTGGAAATTCACTAAACAACAGCAACTGTACATGTACATACACAAGAACATTCAAATGCTAGCTTATTTTATATTGACTCTATGCCCAGGAAAAAAGTCTTTGAAAATGGATTTTAGTTGAATGCTTAGAAAATGAAAGATGAATGAGACATGGGTTTGGTATTACAATAGGCAGCTGATGAAGGTTCAAGTTTGGTTTCATATGATAATATCAGGGAAGATTCTACATTTTAAACTCATATTAATGAAGAGTGAGCTAGAGAAAGACATAAAGGTTTATGATTTTATTAAGTCTGCTATTTCCATTTCAGAATCCCAAGTACTTTGCTAATCTTAATATTTTAAATTACAGTTGCATTTTTTACTTGGTCAGTGCACATGTCCACGCAACACAAGTGCATTAATTTCAAATCCTGTGCAATATAGAACCATTTTGAGACTCACAACTTTTAAACAAGTTAACACTCTAATCAACTTGTCACTAATATGATTTGAATATTATTTAATGCATATCTTAAATACCTGCAGTCTGAACATGAAAGAACAGGCTCTAGGCAGTAACTTTTCTGAAAGTTAGAAACATACTGATTTTTCAAGGGAAACAGAATATGCAGATTTTAAGCCACTTGCTCTATGCAAAATGATTCAAGAAAATTGAAATTTGAGCTGGGACATTCAGAAGAAAGTGACAATCCATGGACAGAATAGGGATGACAGGTAAAGAGAGCAAATGTTCTCATCACTGAATGTTTGTAACTTGGTTAAAGTATAGCCTTGATGGCTTTCTAGAAAACTGTAGACAAAATGTAGCTTTGGTTAGTTTCACCTTTTGCAGAATTTCTTAGAATATAAGGTGAAACAACCTAGAATATAGGTTGCTCATTTACTATACGTCATCAAAGTGCTTATCCTTGAAAAATTCTGTTTGGTGGGATCTTTGGGGATCATTTCCTTATGCTCTTTCTAAACGGGAGTTTTCATTTTGATGTTAGTTTATGTATAGGTAGAATGAAAAAAGATGTAATTGAAACAAAACATTGGACTAAAATACCAATAATTAAACATGCTCATGTTTGATTGTGATTTACACTGTGGAAGGATGCAATTCTAGAACTTTGTTAGGAAACTGCATTTAAGCAGTTCTGAGTTGTATGATGTGTAAGTACCTATTAAGACAAAATACTTCTAAAGTACTTATGAAATGTATACATATTTTTTCTTGCACGTTACAAAGGAAATAATTGCATAACACAGATGTTGAACACTTTTTTTTAAATGCATATTTTCTTTCTTTCATGAGACACTTGAAGCCACTAGACAGCCCATTTCACTCCCACTTGAAATCTTTTGGTTATCTATAGAGCTAAGACAGGTCATACTGGACCTACAGATTTATTGGTTCCACATTCCACAATGATGTTTGCACCATGTGCCAGGCAGTCATGTCATGGTCATCTAATGCGTGAACCTCTCTTAGAACTAAAATGGGTGTGAAGGAATAAAATTCAGTGTACTGTAAGTATTCACAGTAATTCTAGTAGAATTAGCTATCATAACATGTTTATTATATAATGAGCTGGCATGACACAGAAATATATTTTGTGTTTGTATGACTTTTATTTTGAATAGGTTAAATCTGGTGCCACTCCATGTATAGAGTGCTTTTCAGAAAAAAATAAATAAAATGAAACAAAAAAATAAAATGAGTGAATGCAAAATAAGCAACTGTGCCTTTTATACCTGTTGTTATGGTAAAAAAAAAAAAAAGAAAACAAAACAAAAAACGGTTGTTGGGTTTGGACAATGAGGGGAAATGGGCTATTCCCAACTTTTCTGATCCTGTATATTTATCCATGTTTATTTTCTGAAAATAAATAATATATTAAAAATTTGCCTTTTGAGAAACTCAGATAATGGACCAGTCTTAAATATTGTTCTTTCATAAGACATGATCCAGTCATTAATATGGGGCTGCTGAAATCCCACAGGAAGGTGACATCACTGGTTATAGAATAACACAGGGAAACATTATCAGGGGTGAAATCACTCCATTTTGCAAGGTAAAATATTGATTTAAGAGGTTTTTTTTTTCATTTTGTTAGCTGGTCTTTCATTTTTGGTTGTACAGTGTATGAAGTATACTTGTTTTCTGTACACAAGACTCTCAAGTGGACTTCTGCATGCATTATACATAGGACACATTTATAAACTGAGAAACTTAAAAATTTACGTGTATTAAAATGTCTGTAGCATCAGTCTAAAATCTACTGCTCTGTCTGAATCTCCAGATATCATTGTTGTATGGTTTTTGACTGGCCTGCTGTCTGAGCTTCAGAAAACAAGGGAGGCATTATTTTTTATGGGAGGAGGAACTACGATGGTCCTGAGGACATCTGCCTGAAAGGCAACCCTGGGAAGCTGGTTTATAGGAAAGTAAAAAATAAAATACAAAGGCCAGACAAAACTGCCAAGAATCAAACAGCCATCCTAAAAGAGTTTTAAGAAACCTGAAGACCTGTGTCATTTTAGAAGACAGGTTACGTCAGTGATAGATGTGTCCTTAAAATAATAGTGAAAGGAACAACACTGATCAAGAATAGAATAAGTTTGTCCGTTGTGATCCAAGTAAGGCATATGTACCATCCAGATACTGTATCATTTTTTCAGCTACCTAGGGTTTACTTTCAGACAACTTTTCCTACATTTTAAAGCACTTGCATTCAGTGTGGTACGATCTATTTGTAATGTTAATCATTGACTATTGTTCTGCTACTTGGATGTTGATAGTGAACAGAGAACAATTTATCATCGTTTATTAAGAGTCACTATGCACGCGACTTTGCTAAACATGGCGAAATGTATTAAACACTCGTCCAACTATTTATGAAATACTTTACATAATTTAATTTGCTTTTGTACAGTTTTATGTAAATAAATTGCTTGTCATTTTTGTCTTTACAAATTAAAATATAACATGGTCAAATGGTTTCTCACTTGTAAGTGTACTTCTCTGTTGACAGGTATTTCAGTTTTGACTGTAAAAAAAAGTGGATGGATGCCTGTATCAGTTCTATTTAAGATGCTTTTCTTGAGCTTGAAGTAAAAAAAGGAAGATAGAGTGGCCATAATTAACAATTTGTCTGTGGGGTGCATGATGCATAGCTCTCACATTAGTTTCCTAGATAATAGAATGGACTTGAATTCTTCAGTTTCACCAAAATATTCCAAGGACAGTTTTACAGCTAGTTTTACAATCTTAAAGCATACACAGAACATACTTTTAATACAAAAAACTGACTTTTCCAAAACAACACATTAAGATAAAATTAATTTAAGAATGTATCTCCATATAGCGTGTATTATTATTAGCATACTCATCATCCATTTTTTATACTTGTGATTCTGGGAGTCACACTCAGGATCCTGTACATTGTACTCTTCTATTGATGTAAACCCCAAGCCTACAAAACTTTTGATTTAAAAAAAAAATCTATATTAATAAAAATAAGAAAATTGTTAATAGATGTAGGTAAAAACTTGAAACCCCTAGTAGAATTTAACTGTTTTTTTCTTTAGTTGAGTATTCTCTTCCATTTGTGTTCGTTTTAATTATTTATTACCTATTTCTTGTTTCTATTTACCATTTGTTGTAAGATCATAATTTAAACTATAAAAGATACCCGCTATGCGGATGAAGATGGTGTTTTTCAAGCAACTGACTTCTCTAATCTCCAGACTATACTTTTCCTTCTTGCCCAGAGACTTGAAAGATTATTTTCTACGTATAATGATTTGTTGCATGAAAAATTTGTACCATCACACCACACTTCTACTAAATCCCTACCTAGGTGACTAGGCTGACAGTGTGAAGGTCTCTACCTTAGATTTCTGTTTTCCTCTGTATTGCTTGAGAACCAACATACATCTTTGTAAAAGATGGTGTATAATTTCTCCAGTTAAAGGGATCTTGGTTACATTGACATTTACAGGAAGACTTCCTCTAATAAAGGAAATGGGATGACGAATGATAAGAAACTATATTTCAAGTTGTTGGAATGGGGGAAGAAATGACATGTCGTTCCACTTGGCTTTCTGTGTAACTGTTAGAACCAAGTATCAGTACATAAGACACCTTACCAAAATCAAAAACACCATGTACTGTTCCTTTAAACACATGAGTTAATTTTGAAAATTAAAATACTTCACCTGGAAGTCATAGTCTTAGGATACAAAGTATTTCAAAAGTTAGATGTAGCCACACGTGTGTTTTATCCCATCACTCAGGAGGCAGAGGCAGATTGATCTCTGTGAGATAGAAGTCAGTCCAACACACATACTGAGTTCCCAGTCCAGCTAGAGATACAGGGAGGCCGTATCTCAGAAAGACAAATACATAGATATTTAACAACAAAGCAAAACACAAAACCTTCAAACATGTATATGTAGTGAAATACTTCAGAAAAATTGATAAACACAAAAATTGATATACACCAACTTCATACACGTAGTGGGTATCTTTTATAGTTTAAACTATAATCATACAACAAATGGTAAATAGAAACATGAAATAGAAAAATAATAATTAAAAGGAATAAAAGTGGTAGCAACTACTCAACTAAAATAAGCTGGCAATAGTTGCAAGGTAGAACTGGAGAGATGGCTCCGTGGTTATGAGCGCTTGGTGGTCTTCCAAAGAATCACAGTTTGACTCCCAGAACCCACATGGAGAGGCTTACAACACCTGTGACTCCAACTCCAGTGGATTCAAGGCCCCTCTTCTGGCCTCTGTGGGCACTCATACACATGTGGCATACGTCTAAGGCTTACCATCTCTGATTTGTTGTAAGAGTTCCATCTTGAAGGCAACTATTTTCTCTTGACCCCAATATTTATAGCATATATTATTGTTTACAAAATATTTTGTAGGATTTAATCTAAAAATTCTTATAATATTTGCATTATAAGTTGTATAAATTATTTGGGTCATATATGGAGTTGGATTTTACTTGCATTAAATAACTTTCAAATGATAAAAAGTTAAACGCAAAAATTCTGCCAATATTCATGAGTATTTATTTAAGGGCTTTTGTACCAATCAAAATATTTTTTATCCTGATTTCATATACCGACAGAAAAAGGAAACTTCACATTTACTTGAATATAATAGTCACTAAATAAAACAGAAATTTGGATTGGAGGACATTCAATATGTAAATGACCAGATAATTATCTTTAGTTGATATTGCTAAATATACCTTGACAGTAATTATAACTTATACCAGATTTCTGACAGCAGCTTGTAATTTTAGAAAATGATGTAGCCTTCCTTACATCTACCCTGCTGAACACCCAGAAGCCGATGTATTAGAAGATACAGTTCTGGTAGAACTTAGTTTGAAGTCTTGAGTTATCACAACCAAAAGCATTTCAAAATTCATCTGATGAGTTTATGAGGGCCACATTTTCATGATTTTGAGCTGATTTTAAAAAAGCCACCTGTTGAGTTTTTGTTCTGCCTCTTTTCTTGCTGTTGTTTCCACTTTTAAACTTCTTACCTTCTCCCCCCTAAGCTTTTTCTGTACTTGAAAAGTTATTTACTGTGATTTTTTCCTCTTTCAAAAGCAAACCTAGTTTTCCCAGGAGGCTGAAGTGATATTAGTAGGTAACCTAGCAATTTACAGCATCAAATCTTGAGCTCTAGGAAGGAGTTTGAATAGGAACTAAACCTACATTTGTTTATTTTCTCTTATCTTTATCCCTTACTCCAATGTTTGTTTATAAACTTCATGGAGGAAGGTGATTAACCAAGATAATATGAATTTTCTAAGCTGCAGGGAGAAAGGAAAGAATATGAATGTAAAATGTGAAAAACTAAAAATATGTGCTATTCTTTAACCTCAACTTTAATTTTGCCTGTTGTATGTGCTAAATGTAAAATATATTCATGGGTTGAATTTAATGCGTGCGACCCACACAGAAATAACTTTGTCTACTTATTGAATGTCTTGAGGGAAGGCACATAAAGAAGATGGTTAATAGTTCATAAATGTAAAATTTTTGCCACCAATACTTTCAAAGGATGCTAAGAAAATATTGTCGTTCAATTGTGATCTTTAGTGTTAATTTTTCCATTAAAAGTTATGATTCAGATGATTATCTCTGAGAAAAGTCATAGGAAAGTTACAGGAGATCCACAGAGTAATACTAGCTATATCATCGTGAAGATTAGAATGGGATTTGAAAAATAAAAGTGTTAATTAATATGCATAATTTTAAAAACACAGTCCATTAAAAAACAACTAAATAAGCAAATTTACAAGACAGAAAGATGAAAATAAAATATTTTATTTCAGCAATGTATTTGGAAGTGCATTACAATCCTCTAGACTGAGTAAAATTAGAAATAACTAGATAGATCATGTCAGTATTTTCTCTGTAATTCTGAATTTTACAGAATTACATGGAAGACTTTTATTACAGTTTTATCGGTTGCTATAAAAATTTGACCACATATATAAACCACTTTATAGTACATTTATATAAAGGAAGTGAGGGCAAAAATATTAGAAAGAAGCAAAGAAATAAAGTAGTTAGGTAGATTATTTGTTTATTTATTTATTTAGCATTTTAACACCTTCAAATAAAAATGAATTTTTTCCCAGAGCATTCAGTACAAATGGAATATCCTATAAAGCTTTTTTTAAACTCGAGCTTGAGGCCCAGTAAAAGACTCTTGAAGGGAGGGACACAGGTATTCTATCAGACTTTCAAACTTTTTGAGTTTTATTGATTAATGATCAAGGTAATTCTTTACACTGTTTGGAGGGATAGTTTCTTAGTTGAAATGGAACACAATATTCACTTTGCAAGGCAGTGCTTATTCATTGCGTGAACAACTGCATTTTCTGAACTGGAGAAGAGTTTTGTTTTTGTTTGTTTCTTGTTTCTTGCAGAATCAATTTTTAGTTAGTTGCAAGACACTGCAAATGAAAATGTTGAGTAAGTAGCAAGACAGTAAATGATGTGGGTGATCAAATTAAAATATTATATGCAGAAGTCAACAGTCTTTTTCATAAAAGATGGATAATAAATACTTTAGAATTCTCCAAAAGTAAATAAAAGATATCAGTACTCATGACAGAAAAAAGATATTTTGAGGGCTTTTTGTTATCTAAGTACATAAATAACATTAAAAGAATATACAGTGCAAACAGAGAGCTCAACTTGGCTAAAAACTTTAGTTTGCTGCCCTTATTATACAGCAAAAACTATTTTACTTGATATTATTTTGGAACCCACCACTAGAATTCCTTAAATATATTTCTACTTGCTTAAAATGAGGTTGATATATGCTCCATCTGCTGTTATTATCATTAGGTTCTCTTTTATGCATTCCTAGTCCTGTGTGATAAAAGTGATGCATGCCTTTAATCCCAGATCTCAGGAGGCAGAGGCAGGCAGATCTCTGTGAGTTCAAGGCCAGCCTGGTCTTCATAGTGAGTTCCAGGCCATCTAGGGCTTAAGGGGAGCCCTTTTCCAAAAAAACCAAAAAAAAAAAAAAAAAAAAAAAAAAAAAAGAGAGAGAGAGAGAGAGAATTTTGAAATGGATTCAGAAGAAAGCTTGAGGAAAATTTTATTGGATTTTGAGAGAAAACCAACAGGATGATTTTTGAGTCAGAATTCAGAAAACTGAGCAAGCTTACCAGTGCTATGAGGTGGAAGCCCTGTAAGCAGCTTCTGGTGGGGAGCATAAGTGTATTATCTCTTTAAGGGAACATTCGTTCCTCCCTTCTCTTTAGCTTATCAGATGATTCAGTTTTCCTCACCTCAGAGTAGTCCTCTGGCCAGGTATGAACAGGCCCATCTGGATTAATTTATCAAGAAAGCAATGTGTAATACACTCAATGTTACACAATGTTACAGTCTTTGAAGCAGATCAGAATGTCATATCTATTCTTGGGATGCCAGAGATACATCTCAAATTCCATGGTTTTGATCAGAAAAAAATGGCTCTCCCTTATTAAGCCTCTGCAAATCCTTCTTCTCTCCACCTTTTAATATGTTATTTTAAATCTTAGGGAAAGACAATTTAAAACTTCCCTTTTTGAACTACCAGGAAAAGAGGAGGTAGGTTCCAAAATCAACCATGAGGGAGGGGTGCATTCTCAATGACCTCCAAGCCTGGTGATCTTGTAACATTATCAACCTTTAAAATGAACTGATATGGCTGCTGAGTTGCCAGTTACTCTTTCCTTTTCCTGTTACAAGGTATGTAAAAATCACAGAAGGAAGACTCCATGAGAAATGCCTATTTCTGTACCAAAGGCCTTCAAGCCAGTGGGCAACTGTTCACAGGTTAATGCAGGAATCATCACTGCCGCCCCCTCCCAGTAATTCCAATGATTGTCTTGTTCTGGAAGAGGCCAGTTGAGTTTGGAGGTAGATTTACTATTTTCTGAATCAAAAGTTTTAAATACCATTAGTGGATGACAGTCATACAACAAAAGCAAATGCTGTGATGAATGCAGCAGCATTCTTGGAGGCAAATGAGTTGTTTTAATTTTTCTGAAATTGTATGCCATCAACATGATATGTACTGATAATTATAAAAAAGAGGATATTTTAAAGATATCTAAAATTATGGTTGAATAAAATCAAGAAGTTAAAGAAATGTTTAAATTAAAAACCACTGGGTTATTTAACCTCATAATTTTCCCATAAGAAATTTTACTAAAAGCAAAATAAGCAAACCAAAACCTTATAATAATCTCTTGTGACATTTGGTGCTAATTTCATATCCCAGTAAAGATGATATGGCAAATAACTTCCGAGTTTGTCAAAACAAACTACCACAAAGGAAATAACCTATCAACCAATCAATCAATCAGTCAATCAAACAATCAATCTACCTACCTACCTATCTATCTGGCCTACATATGAACACTGTTAACATATTGGATTTATAGGAAGTTTATATTTTGAAGAGAGTATATACTACTGTGCAAAACTGTTCATTATGAATCTATTATATAGGGTTTTGCAAGTGTAGAAAATATATATGGGTGCTCTGACACCTGTGTTAGTCAATTTTTTTATTGCCATGGTAGTATACCCTGGGGAAGATCCTACATGACAGATTCATCTCAAGGTTTTAGAGTTTTCAGCCCATATTTGGGCTGACCCACAGTGTGGTGGAAGGTGGAAGTGAAATAAAATTTGCCCACTTCATGGTAGCTAGGAATCAGAGAAACAGTAAGGAGCTGAGAACAAGGTATATTGCTCCTAGGCATGCAGCAAGTGACTTGTTTCTGCCAAATAAGTCCCTTTTCCTAACATTTCCACCACCTTGTAATAAATAATGTCATGGAATTATGAATCTAACAGTGAATTAAATCATCAATGCTATCAGAGCCTTCATAATCCAACCAGTTTCCCAAAGCTCATCAGATGATCTTCTAAATATGAGCCTTCAAAGGACATCTCAAATTCAAACCCCAAAAGCATCTAAACTGGGCTATTTCTAAACAAATTCTCCAACACAACTTCTGTAGCCTCAGTCTGGAATTATATATTTTAATTTCTTTATATTCAGAGATAGCCAATCTTGTTAAATATCTGGAATTGACACTATCAAAAATACCACTGTAAAATTTATTCCTATTCTTAGAAGCAGCTGACATTCTCACTGAGTAAAATTTAACATGGGACAATAACTGAAGAAAATAAAAGAAATTCTTAGGTAGATGGTATGATAATTCTGCCAATCCATGGATTATTAAGAAATAAAAAAACAAGAATTCTGCCATGATGACAACCTTGCTTCAAAGTTCCCAATTCGGTTAACAAGGAGATGGAGAATGAAATGAGCTCCATATTCTCTTCAAGAAGCTCAGCATCCCCTGAGCTGTCTTTTTGGTTGTACTTGAACTATGCCTCATGCTATGTCAAGTATTGGAACGCACAGAGCGATGTTTAGATTGCTGCTTGTTGACTTCTTCTCTTAAATTGCTAAGAATGCTCCAGACTTATTTTTCCTGATTTCCTCTACTTTTTATTAGATAAAAATAAATAGCATAACTGGCGATTTAAATTTTCTCTCTGCTTAGGATTCATACGTTCTTCACAGTCAGCATTTTGTTATCCCTGGGTTTAAAGGCTCTGAGTCATCAGAGAAACACTCCCACTTGACTATAAAAGAAAGTCAGACGATTATAATGATATTGTCACAGGTAGAAAAATAATCTTTACTCATTATAATCAAGCTGAAGTCTGATGCACTGACTGCATTGGTGTTTCGATTGAGAAGAAGGCACCAATTTATATTTTGACCCTTCAAGAAGGGCAATAAGGTATGCAAACAGATGGCTATAGAAATATAAATAAGACAATTCAAGATGGAGGATGGGAGCCAGATTATCAGAAGCTAATTTGTGAATAGCATTTGCATTGATTACTTTTACCATATTTCTTTATTTTTAGTTTATGTGTGAGTGTATTGGCTGCATTCATATGAGTTCACCCATGTTGTGCAGTGCCCTTGGAACTCAGGAAAAGGCATCGGATTCCCTGGAACTAGAGGGAGTTAAGGACAGTTGCTAGCTGCCATGTGGGTGCTGGGATTCAAACCTGGGTCTTCTGCAAGAGCAGCCAATGCTCTTAACCACTGAGTCCTCTCTCCACTCCCTTATCATACTTCTTACAAAGAGTGTGTAATCTCTGTACCGTTAGTTCCCCCACAGTACTATGACAAAGAATTCACAAATATATTACTTCTTCCAAGCATACTTAAAATCATTAGCAGGCGGAATAATTATTTCACTCAACAATTGTCAACTTCTCTCTAAAAAAGTCAAAATGGATCCCATTAATGCCAAATTTATTTTTTATTTTTCAAACACGATTAGATTTAATTGCAACCAATTTGGAGCCTTGTTTATTACTGTGTGAGGAATGACACAATTTATAGGCTAAAAATCAAATCAGAATGCATATTTCACAAAGTAACATTTAAAGATATGGCATCACCTCTCAGTTTTTTCCAATTATGTAGAAAATAATAATAGAGTTGATTTCCTCAAGAAGTGTTTTGTTTTTCATTTTGTGTGTTCCTAGGTATAAAACCCAGAATGTCAAAAATGCTAAGCAAGTACTTAACCTCTTGTGTTACAACTCTGTCCTCTTTTCTCATTATCTCATAACCAAAGGAGAGGGAATAGTCCGAGTTCTTTTTTGAAGGGGTATTAATCCCAAGTATGATGGCTCCTGCCTCATGACACAACAAATTTCTGATTCCTTCCTTCTTAACACCTTCACATTTGGATTCATCTTTCAACATACAGTTTTTTGGTGTACACAACATTGCATCCTGATAAAGCCCTTACTGCCATAGCTCCATAGTTGTTCTTGTTCAGTGCTGTGACATGCTTCAACTTGTATCTATTTTCATTTCAACTATTCTGAGCAATAGTTTGTTCTTTTGTGATATGATTAATCTAAATAGTAAATTGCCACCCATGTGTTACTATTTAAATCTGAAGTCAACTAGTATTTTTGTTGAGAACATGTGTGCCACAAAAATAGACAAACACATTTGTGTCGTTCCACAAAACTGGTAACCTGGCTAAGGCAAATGAAGGTTCTGTTAGTCTAATATTAATTACCAATATTAACTTTCATGTTATACATCACACAGTAATTTGCTCTCTCTCTCCATGTATTGGCGTACATATGCATATATGCAGTTTAGATAATGAATGCAAATTAAAGAGGCTACAGCAGAGTTCAAGAGGTTTCAGGAGTGGCCTGAAAGAAAAGCAGTTAGAGTCAGTATTGATAAGATAAATGAACCCAGAACCACAACCATCCTTGCTGTAGAATTCAGGCCAGGCCACTAGAGAGGCCAATTTGAAAGTGAAGATATAGTCAGCTGAGGAGACAAGAGGACAGAACTAGGTTGCACCAGGAAATAAAATGTTCAATTTCAGATGGGGTGCAGATGTACAGACAGACAACAGTGAATCAAGTCACATAAACAGGGGGAAAGTGAGTCAAGTGAAGTCCCATGGGACAATAGAGATTCCTCTGCCTGTTGGTCTTGGATGCACACTTCAGATACCAGGATATAGATTTGTGTGGAGTTATTGCCATGACAGTGCTGTGTGTCTACCACTTTTGAAAGGTCCAGATGGAAGAGTTACATCCTTTCCCTAGTCTGGCACGTCTAATAAGTTTCTGGGCCTAGTTTTCCTGATAGAATTTTAAACTACCCATATGCTCTTACTGCCTCAATTCACCCTGATAAATCTGTAGGACGGCACCCTTTCCACTCACAGGAATAAGTCATCCAGTAGTATCTTAGCTGTATGGGTGACGCCAGAGAGATGGCATCCTTGAGGAACTCAGTGATTCTTCACCCTCAAAATGGAGTCAAAAGCTCCATATAAAAATGGGATCTCCTTGGGCAAGCACAGCCTGTAAAACCACTATTTTATGCCGGGTATGGTGGCGCACGCCTTTAATCCCAGCACTTGAGAGTCAGAGGCAGGCGGATCTCTGTGAGTTCAAGGACAACCTGGTCTACATAGTGAGTTCCAGGCCAGATGTGGCTATTAGGAGACGCTGTGTCAAAAAGGACCAAATAAATAAATAATAAATAAATAAATAAACCCACTATTTTACACAATATGAAGTAACTTAGAGCAAGACATATCCTAAACTCAACATTTTTCCAGTGTCTGTTTTGATGGACAGACCTATAATGATCTGACTGAATGAGGTTGAGTGATGGTGATGATCATCCTACCTGTTGATCTCATTCCACTGTAATAAGTTGACTACAAGGTGAAATAATACAAAATTTAATGGCTTAACCACAAGGCACTCTCTAAAGCTCTGGCTAGTGACTACATAAAAAATCCAAAGAAATCATATCATCACATCCAACCCAAGAACAAAAAAAGTTATCCTAAGTATATAATCCAATTATATAAAAGGTTAAAAGAAAGAAATCAGGAATTATACTTGTGATTGCTCAGTGTTCTTAGTGTATGATAAGGATAAAGGGGGGAGGACTCATCATCGGCCCATAACATACCAGTTTTCTAAGTATCCTGTTTCATCCACAATTTTCATATTTGTCACATCTATAATTAAATTGCACTTCTAAACAGTTGAATACACTGCATCTGCTCTTTTCATCACCCAAGTGCCCTGTCTACCTTCTTTTGTTAAATTCCTTTGTTTTTCTCTGCAAATTCTTTACAATCAGTTATTCCATTTTCCCGTGGTCACATGGGTAGAGAATGAATTTGAGTCCATGTGATCCTGTGTTCAGCTTAACGAAGTATACATAGACAGAAAATAATTAGAGCTGTTTGATTTTGATTGTGAAGTCCCAAACCTTATGCCAGCAAAACCAAGGGCCCTGGAGTTGTTTATAAAAACCAACCAAAAAAACAAACAACAATGTGGCACCTCCTTTAATGATATGTGACACTTGAACCAGCTCCCTACCAGAGACTCTCCAGTCACTCTACATAGCCTGAAGTCCCAAGTTAGCTACCTCTGCCTCCCTGAGATCACACCAAAGCCCCACCTCTAGTTCTGTACCATTGTCAGGGGCATGAGGGTGCTACTGGTAGGCATTGCAGAGACTTTCACCCTGCCAAATAGCAACACCTAGAGCCTTTCTCCCTCCCTCAGAACCACCCCACTCACCTCAGACCCCAGGAAGCTAAGGAAGATCCTGAGATTTCAGACTGAGACCTTCAACCTATTCTCCACTCTACCTACCTCCATCTGAGGTCAATGTGACATCCTCTTTCTGGCACCCAGAAAGCATTGCTCACCTACTCTGTGACTCCAACTCTTGTTACCAAAAGACCACCCATAGAAATCTGTCAGTCTTCCACAGACTTTTGAATACTGGATGTAAGAATCTGTTAACTCTGCAGGTTTGATCCTGGGCTCAGAGGGTTATACATCCCCAACCATTGGGAGAAAAATCTTATACGCCATTCACACATCAACACAGTTACGTCAAGCAAAATTCAGCTGGTTCACAGTCTGACACATAGAAGCAACACAAAGATCCAAACACCTCCTCATCCTAGATGAAACCAGATATTCATACTAAGAAACACCAGCAACAATCTAACTCCATATGCCTAAATCCAATCAAAGAAGACATGTAGAGGCTCTGGAATGAAGACAATGAAAATAGAAACAAACACAAATGAAAAGAAAAACAATCAAAAATATAGAAATAGAATTTAATAAAGAAATAGAATTTTTAAAGAAAAGAAAAACTGAGATAAAACTTGAATTTAGAAACCCAAACAGTGAAATGAGAAAACACAGCAAAAATCCTCACCATTAGAACAAATCAAATAGAATGGAAAATATCAAGCCTTGAATAGAAACAATGTACAACAATTGAATCAGCCAGTAAAAGAAAAGATTAAAGTTAAGAAAACTTAAACAATGTACAGGAACTCTGGCATCCCATAAAAAGACCAAACTTATGAATCATGGGTATAAAGGAGAAGAAACCTAGGGCAAAGGCAAAGAAAATATTTTCAGTACAATCATAGAAGAAAACTTCCCAAATCTAAGGGAGGATATGCCTATCAAGCTGCAAGAAGCATACAGAACACCAAATAGACAGGACAAGAAAAGAAAGTCCCCGCATCACATAATAATCAAAACACTAAATGTACAGAAGAATAAAAAAAGTGTACTGAAACAGTACAAGAGAAATACCAAATCAATCTGAATTCAAGCCTATCAGAATAACACCAGACATTTGAAAGCAGACTCTGAAAGCCAGGAGAACATGGACTGATATTCTAAAAATCCTTAAGGAACTCCAGACACCAACAAGGACTGTTATCCAAGCAAATTTTTTCAGCCTCAATGAAAGGAGAAAGGGGAATTTCCCATGATAAAAACAGATTGAAGGAATTTATGTCCACAAAACCTACAAAGGATACTAGAGGAAATACTTGCCTTTGAAGATTAAACACACCCAAGAGGGCAGAGGAATGAATTAAAAATTCCAGAAGAGTTAACCAAAAGAGGCCAAAGCAAACCATACCAACAAAATAAAAAGTGTTGATAAATATTATTCTGTAATACTCAATATTAATGGTTTCAATAGTCCCAAATAAAAAGACACAGACTAACATGTTGGATTAGGAAACAGAATCCAACATTTTGCCACCTCTAAGAAGTACACATCACTATCAATGTTTGATACCAACTTAGATGAAAAGGATGGGAACTCATGCACAGAAAATGGAACTAAAAAACAAGCAGGCATAGCTATTACAATCTCAAAAAATAGACAAACTAAACTAAAACTACCCAGAAAAGATAGGGAAAATCATCCATGCTCATTAAGGAAAAAAATTCATCAATATGATATTACAAACCAAAACATCTACGCACTAAACACAGGGACATCCAATTAGTTAAAAGAAACATTCTTAGGTGCTGGAGAGCTGGCTCAATAGTTAGGAGCACTGGTTGCTCTTGCAGAGGACTTGGGGTCAATTTCCAGGCCCTGCATGGTGGTTTATTCTCTAACTCCAGTTCCAGGTGATCCAATGTCCTCTTCTGACCTCTGTGGGCATAGCACACCATGGACACACTTATATACATGCAAGCAATGCATTCAAATAAAAAAAAATGTAATAAGATAATTTTTTAACGTAACAGATGTTAACAGAATGTTTCACCCAAACACCAAAGAATAAACTTACACCTGAGAAGCCCATAGAAATTTCTCTAAAACTGGCTGCATATAAGGACACAAAGAAATTCTCAGGAAATCTGAGAAAATTGAAATATCATCCTGTATCCTACCTGACCACAACAGAATAAAGCTGTGTAGCAAAAACAATACAAATGGAGATGCTTATGCATCTTGGATCAAGGGAGAAATCAAGAAGGAGGTTTAAAACTTCCTAGAGTTCATTCACCCTCCCAGCTCCCCCACTGTATCTCTCCTCCTAACAGGGGACTGACACATTTCCTGTCTTGTCACCCCAGACCTCTGGAATGACCTCTTGGCTCAAACTCTCCACTGTTTCCTGATCCTTTGCATCCAGACCAAACCAATTCCTATCTTTAGTCTCCACCTCCCTCTGCATCTCTGAGTGGCCCAGCCCCACAGCTTCCCGGAGCCAGCAGCTTGCCTGGGTAAGTGTGGCTGTTGCACCCATTGTGCCTTGACAGCCCCAGCCTCAGTGACCCTCCCAGCTCCCCCAACCCATCTCTCCTCCTAGCAGGGGCACTAGCCCATCTCTTATCATGACACCCCAGGCACGTGAACTGACCTCTTAGTCCAGAATCCCCATTGCGTCAGGACCCTTTGGGTCCAAACCAACTCAATTTATCCCTTTAGTCCCCAGGTGCCCTTGGGCCTCTTCTCACCCCCACCTACTTTTTCATTCCTGGAAGCCAGCATCTTTCCCTCACCCTGTTCCCAGGCCAGCCCAGCCCTCAAATTCTTGAGGCCAGCATCTTTCCTGGAGGGATCCAGACTGTAGAAGAAAGACTGAGAGCATGTGATCCTCATTTGACTTGGGCCTCTGTGGGAACTCCTGAGCAGCAAGAGGAGAGCAATTTGGCCACTCCAATATAAAATTATAAGAGAGAATCTGAAGCCTAAACAAACCAGGTTTTCATGGCCAACAAGCAAACCACAAAGGCTCTTAAAGTTTACAAAAAGAAGCAGACCAAAACTCAACAGAGGAAGATAAAAAAAAAAAAAAAAAAAAAAAAAAAAAAAAAAAAAAAAAAAAAAATCCACATGTCAAAGTCACAGAGAAAAAAATAATAAATGAAAAATCAAAATAATATATCCCCACCAAGTACCATCAGTCCTCTAGAGGATTACAATGAGAACCCCCTAGCGATAACACAGGACATGGAACTCAAAACAACAATTGTAAACATGATAAAAAAAAAAATTCAGTGAATTTAAAGAATGCAAAAAGAAAGAAATCAAAGAGCTGAAAAAGATAGGGATAAACTTCTGAATATATTCAGAAAAAGAGACATATTGAAGAATGTTCAGGCTGAAATGAAGGAAATGAAACACTCAGTAAGCCACTTAAAAACAACAGGAGAAAGCCTCACCAATAGGATGAATGAAATGGAAAACAGAATATCAAGACTGGAAGATAAAGTGGATGAATTAGACCACTCAAGCAGAGATTATGAAAAATTTAAGAAACCACAAGAATGGAATAAGCAGGAATGGTGTGAAACCATAAAAAAGACGAAATTTATGAATCATAGACATACAGGAAGGAAAAGAATCTCAGGATAAAGGTATGGACCAGATCTTCAACAGGGTTATAGGAGAAATTTTCACAAAATTAACAAAAGACATGCCCATAGAAACACAAGAAGCATTTAGAACACCAAATAGACAGGACCAGAAAAGAAACTCTCCACAGCACATCATAGTAAAAACACTAAATGTACAGAACAAAGAGAATACTGAAAGTTGCAGAAGAAAAACAACAAATCACATATAAAGGAAAACTCATTAGAATTACAGCTGATTTATCAGTGCAAACTATGAAAGCTAGAAGAGACTGGACCAAAGTATTTCCAGTTCTAAATGACTACAGATGTCAACCCAGATTACGTTACCCAGCCAAAATGTCTATTACAGTCGAAGGAGAAAGAAAAACATTCCATGACATAAATAGGCTGAAAGAATTCATGTCTATGAAACAAGCTCTTCAGAGAGTTCTTGAAGCAATACAAGGAACTGAAGAAAGGAATGACTATACACAGGGGGTTACAGAAATAAACTTAATGAAGGTATAACTATGGAAATGCACAGCTACATCGAGACTATGAACAGAAATAAAAATTATAGAAATCAATACATAGCTTTCATTAATAATTTTAAATATCAATGGACTGAACTCCCCAGACAAAAGACACAGGCTAGTTGAATGGATTAAGAAACAAAACCTATCTTTTTGTTGTCTGCAAGAAACTCATCTCACTTTCAGGAACAGGCACTACCTTAAGGTGAAAGATGAAAAAAATATACCAAGCAAATGGTACTAAGAAAAAGCAGGCATTGCAATTCTAATATCTGATAAAATCGAATTTAAACTAAAACTATTCAGAAGAGAAAAGAGGGCCACTTCATTCTGATCAAAGGATCAACTGACTAAGAAGATATTACAATCATGTACATATATTCACCAAACTCTGGTGCACCCACCTTCTTAAAACAGTACTATAGGACTTTAAGACCCAGATTAATCCCAACTCATTAATACTTGGGGACTTCAATACCCCATTGTCTCCATTAGATAGATGAACATGACAGATAATTAACAAAGAGACGTCTGAATTAAACAATACCATACATCAAATGGGCCTAACAGACTTCTACCAAATATGCCACCCAAGCACAAAAGAATATACTTCCTATTCAGTACCCCATGGAACTTTCTCCAAAATTGATCATATTCTGGGGCACAAAACAAACCTCAGCAAATACAAAAAGATTGAAACAATTCCATGTGTTCTATCAGACCTACCAGACCACAATGCAACAAAGCTTAAAATCAACACTGGAAGAAACCCTAGTAACTACATGAACACATGGAGATTAAACAACACATTCCTGAATGAAGAATGGGTCAAAGAAGAAATTAAGAAAGAAATAAAAGTATTCCTGGAACTCAATATAAAGGACAATACAACACAACAAAACCTCTGGGACATGTTGAAACCAGTCCTTAGAGGGAAGTTTATAGCACTTACTGCCTACATTAAAAAACAAAAGCCTGGCGTGGTGGTGCATGCCTTTAATTTCAGCACTCCAGAGGCAGAGGCAGGCAGATCTCTGTGAGTTCAAGGCCAGCCTGTTCTACATATTGAGTTCCAGGACAGCTTGGGTTACAGGGCTACCCTGTCTCAAAAAGACCAGAAAAAAAAAAAACAGAAAGAACACAAATCAAAGACTTAACACTGCAACTCAAGACACTTGAAAAGCAAGAGGAAATGAAGCCCAAATCCAGCAGACAAGAAGATATTACAAAAATCAGAGCAGAAATTAATGAAATAGAAATAACAACAACAACAAAAAAACAATAAAAAGAATCAATGAAGCCAAGAGCTGATTCTTTGAAAAGATAAACAAGATTGATAGACCGTCAGCCCAGCCCAGTAAACGAAAAGAAAGAGAACCTCCAAATCAACAAAATCAGAGATGAAAGGGGAAATACCACAACATACACTAAAAACCTGTTGAACATTATAAGGGAATACTTCAAAATCCATACACTACTAAATTTGAAAGCCATAAAGAAATGGACAGGTATCTAAAAGCATGGGAATCATCAAAACTAAACCAAGAAGAGGTCAACAGCTTAAACAGACCCATAACACATATGGAAATTGAAACAGTAATACAAAACCTCCCAGTTAAAAAAAAGCCCAGGACCAAAGGGATTTATAGCAGAATTCTACCAGACATTTAAAGAAGATCTACATCCAATACTACTTAATTTGTTCAAAAAGATTTAAATGGAGGGAGAAGTTCCAAATTCGTTCTATGAAACCAGCATCACTGTAACACCAAAACCAGGTAAGGATACAACCAAAAAACAAAACTATAGACCTATATCCTTAATGAACGTAGATGCAAAAATTCTCATCAAAATACTTGCAAACTGCATATAGACACATAACAAAAAGATCATTCACCATAACCAAATCAGCTTCATTCCAGAGATGCAGGGATTGTTCAATATATGTCAGTCAATAAACGTTATAAATCATATAATTGGACTCAAGGACAAGAAACACATGGTCATCTTCAAAAGATGCAGAGAAAGCCTTTGACAAATTCAACATAGATTTATGTTCAAAATCCTAGAGAGAATTGGACTGGAGGACCATACCTCAACATAATTGAAGGCATATAAAACAAACCCACAATCAACATCATTCTAAATGGAGAAAAATTAGAAGCATTCCCATTAAAATTGGGAACAAGGCAAGGCTGTCCACTATCTCCACTTTTAACAGTGCTTGAAACTATTGCAAAAGCAGTAAGACAAGAGAAGGAAATTAAACAAGTAATAATTGGAAGAGACCAAATTATCCCCTTTTGCAGATAATATATTACACTTGTGAGATGACAAAAATTCCCCCAGAAAACTCCTAGAAATTATTAACACATTCAAGAAAATGGAAGGTTACAAAATTAATCTATGAAAGTCTGTAGTCTTACTATATACCCATAAGAAACAATCAGAGAAAGAGTACATGGAAACACTCCATTTCACAATATCTGTAAGAAAAAGAAAATATCTTGTATTAAACCTGACCAAAGATATTAAAGATCTCTACAATGAAAATTTTAAATCTTTAAAGAAAGAGATCAAGACATCAGAAGATGGAAGGACCTCTCATGCAATATTAATTGGAAGAATTAATTTTGTGACAATGACCATTGTACCAAAAGCCATTTATAGATTCAATGCAATGCCAATCAAACTTCTCATGACATTTTCCACAGAATTGTAAAAAAACCATACTAAGATTCATATGGAAACACAAAAGACCTCAGATCACCAAAGTAACCCTGAGCTCAAAGAGCAGTGCTGGGGGATTACCATTCCAGACTTTAAACTCTATTTCTGAGCTATAGTCATAAAAAAACATGGTACTGGCACAAAAATAGACCCGTAAATCAATGACACAAAATTGAAGAAACAAATATGAGTACATGCAATTTCATCCACCTGATATCTGACAAAGGGGCCAAGAACATTCACGGGAAGAAAGACAGCATGTTCAGCAAATGGTGCTGCAAAACTGGATCTTGACCTGTGGAAGAACAAAACTAAAACTGTATCTTTCTCTTTGCACAAAAGTCAAATCCAATTGGATCAAGGACCCCAAGGTGAAGCGTGAAACTCTGAAACTGTTAGAAGAAAACATGGGCAATACTACAAGATATAGGTATAGGAAGGGATTTTCTAAATTGGACATCAATTGCTCAGGAAACAAAGACAAGAATCAACAAATGGGACCTCATGAAAAAAAAAAAAAAAAGCTTCTGTACATCAAAAGAAGCAACCAAGGAAATGAAGAGAAAACCCACAGAATGAGAAAAAATCTTCTGCAACAGATCTGAAAGAAGTCTAACATCCAGAATATATAACAAATTCAAAAAACAACAAAAAAAAATCAAGAAATGAAGTAACCCCATTAAAACATGGGCTAAGGAGCTGAACAGAGAGTTCAAAAGAAGTTCTCAAATGAAGAAGTAAAGATGGCTATAAAACATCTTAAAAGATGTTCAACCTCACTAGTAATTAGGGAAATGCAAATTAAAATCACATTAAGATTTCATCTTACCCCAGCCAGACTTGCTAAGATCAAGAAAACAAATGATACCAAATGTTGGAGAAAGGAATGTGGGGAAAGAGGAATGCTCATCCCCGCTGGGAGGGCTGCAAACTTGTTCAACCCCTATGGAAAGCAGTGTGGAGAACTCTTTAAAAAATTCAAATGAACCCTGACATTTGACCCTGTTATACCATTCTTTGGCATATACCCATAGAACTCATTCTATTTCAGAGATACTTGCTGCTGTTTTCCAAAATTGCTAAGCCATATAAGTAACCTAAGCGTCCCTCAACTTACAAGTAGATAATGAAAATATGTTTCATTTATACATTAGAGTTTTCCTCAGCAGTAAAGATAGAATCATGAAATTTGTTAGTAAATTGATGGAACTAGAAACTGTTATACTAAGTGAAGTAACAGAGACTTAGGAAAAAAAAAAAAAAAGACGTATGTTCTCCCTTATAGCAGATCATAGCACCAAATTAGGTAAATGGATGGAAATAGAAACTATTATACTAAGTGAAGTAACACAGACTAAGAAAAAAAAATTGACCTGTATGTTCTCCCTCAAATGTGGATCCTAGCACCAAATCCTTATAAGTGAGTATGTATTTGGACGTAGGAAACAGGCATTAATAAGGGCGATATGGATAAAAATGGGGTTATTTTAAGAGGAGAAGGGAGAGAGGGTTATATAAGGAAACTTAAACAAGCCTTAATAAGGGAGATATGGATAAAAATGGGATTATTTTAAGGGGAGAGGGGAGGGAGGGTCGGGGGGAAAATGGGGCACCTTAAGTGGGGAAACCATGATGGAGGGGCGAGACAATGTGAGAGATAAGTAATGCCTAGCTAGTTTTAAAAACCAGAGAGAACCATATTCTTCCAACAATGTACTGACAAATTACACATACCAGATAATATAATACTTGTCTAGGCAAGGTTTATCTGAGAATGTTTGGTCTTTGCCTATGCTTTATCTACATAACATATGGTAATTAAAATTCAGACTGGTGGAATGAAACTTCTTGGATCTCTGTTAGAAGGGTATTATTAAGGGAGAAATGAGAAAAATGGGGTCACTTTAAATGGGAAAACCATGGTGGAAGGGTTAGACAATGTGAGAGATTAAATAATGCCTAGATAGTTTTAAAAAACCAAAGGGAACCATACTAATTGAACAACCTGCTGAAAAATTACACATACAACTAGTTCAAAGAATATAATACATGCCTAGGCAAGGTTTATCTGAGAATGTTTGGTTTGCCCAAGCTTTATCTACATAGCACATGGTAATTAAAAGTACCAGACTGGTGGAACTAACATTCTTGGATGTCTAACAGACATACTTTGAGGCCTATACTAATTTGGTCAAAGGGACATAAAGGACAGTTTTTGCTCCTCGCCCTCCTAGGTCGACTAAGCTGCAGGGGACTTTGAGCACCTCTCAAAATGTCCTGTAACTGTGGTGGCCCTCCTAGGTTGACTAAGCTCCAGGGGATTATGAGCATCTCTCAAAATGTTCTGTATTGTGGTGTGCTACCTGTCCTCTTGATCAAGGAGGCCCTGGAGACCCCACCAGATGGACTTGAACAGGTCTCCAGTCTACAAAGAGGATGATCTGCATCACCTGTCCTCTTGATCAAGGAGGCCATGGAGACCCCACCAAATAGATTTGAACCAGTGTCCGGTCTACAAAGAGAAGGGTCAATACAGAGGAAACATTTTCTCCATGCTTCCAAGTGAAGCCAGTCACGGTCGAGCAGGACCTTTGACTTACGTTCACATAGATGGATCTGGTAAAAGAAAGGACCCAGGGACTTATCCTAAGTCCATGTGACCCCTGAGGAACGGATCTTCAAATGACGTTAAGAGTAAAAATAAATTGGTTTATCTGGGCCAACTGTATAAGGAGCCAGGGGCTCCACCCAAGCCCATGTGACCCCTGAGGAATAGATCCTTATGCAACCTTAAGAGTAAAAATAAATTGGTTTATCTGGGCCAACTGTATGGTCTTAAACACCCCAAAAGGAAAGTATAACCCAAGATTAATAGGATCAATATAACTCTTTAAGAGTCCATGTGTATAGCTAAAAGCTACATAACAGGAAACAATGCCAGACAGGAGATACCTTCCTCTGAGCTATTGGAAAAGCTACATAACAAGAGACAATGCCAGACAGGAGATACCTTCTTTTGAGTAATTGGGCAGGGTGGCCCAGGAGACTCCCAGACAGTAACCCAGCATAGAACTGGGAAAATGAACAGCAGACCCAATCTTACCTAAAGGAGTATTGACAACTGATTGCTGCTAGATGAGGAAGAGCTGATTTTCCTTAAACAAGGATCTCTAGATAAGCTGACTAGATTCAGTAGATGGATAAGCATTGGAGAACAACTGGGGGCACTGACAACACAGTGGACAGTAAACAGGATTACAGAATATATGGGTTCCAATAGCGAGAAGTGGGGAGTAGACTATGGGAGGGTGCCATTTGTGATGTGGATATAGAGATGACTAAGATTGTTTGGGATGTTCTCTATGAAATACACACATAAAATCAACGCATTTTTAAAATGACTTATATTTCAGGAAGAAGCGTAAAAATTTGTGCAATGTTATTTAGTAGAAGTGAAACACATTACCAGTGAAATCCACCCGACGATTTTATATCCATGCTCAAGTGGATCTCAGAAAGTAACTGGCTGTGACTAGTAATAATCAGACACATAGAGATTAGAGACGCATGTGTAAACATCTAAGTGTTAGTAGCATTAAAAATGAGTTTTTCTGTATGAAACAGTATATTTTAAAATGAAACGGAGACCTTTTCTAAAGGTTAAAACCTCATTCAATTTTATGTCTTATAACATTTACACTGAGTTCAATATTGTATAACTGTATTAATTCAACTGTGAACCTAAAAATTTACAGCCACTTTTGAAAGAGGTGTATCTTTGCTCTGGAAACTCTTATTGAATATGTTAAAGCTGTAATGAAATGCTTCTTATAATCATGTGGTTATTAAATAAATCATTTTTAAAAAACTCCCTAGAGTTGAGTGAAAATGAAACACAACATTATTAAAATCTATGGAACAGAATGAAGGTAGCCCAAGAGAAAAGTTGTTTGCACTAAGTGCCTCCATCAAAAAACTGGAGAGAGGTCACATAAATATATTAATAACGCACCTGAATGTTTTAGAAAATGAAGTTAGAACCCAAAAAGACTAGTAGGAAAGTCCAGATGCAGGCCTTTAATCCCAACATTTGGAGACAGAAGCAGACAGATTTCTGAGAGTTCAAGTTCAACCTGGTCTACAGATTGAGGTCTAGGCCAAGGCTACACAGTGGGTCACTGTCTTAAAAAACAAAAACTACAAAAATAAACAAATAGGCACAAGACAAATGGGAAAAGATAATCAACATCAGGGCTGAAATAAATGGCATAGAAATAAAAATATCAATACAAAAATCAGTGAAAGGAAGATTTGGTTCTTTGTAAATATTAACGAGATTGATACAGCTTTAGATAAATTAACCAAAGGAAAGAGAAAATACCTAAATTAGTAAAATAGGAAATGAAAAAGGGAAACTTAGAACAGATAATGAGGAATTTCAGAGACTCATCATAATGTATTTTAAAAACCTGTATTCCACTAAAGAGAACAATCTAAAGAAATAGATGCATATATATAGTCTATGAATATTAAACTAAGAGGAAGTAAACAATTTAAATAGATTCATAACATAATATAGAAGAAGCAGAAATTTAAAATCTCATGTAGAAGCAGTGCAGGAGGACCAGATGGATACAATTCAAAATTCGGCAAGACCTCCAATGAACACACAATATGAATACTCCTCAAAAGATTCCATAAGATGGAAAAGGAAGGAACACTTCCATGCTCTTTTTTATGATACCAGTATTAACCCAGTGTTAAATCCAGACAAAGATCCAACAAAAATGAAAATTACAGGCCAATCTCTCTGAGGAATACAGATTAAAAAAAGTCTTAATGAAATACTTGAAAACCCAATGCAAAAGCACTTCAAAAAGAATATCCACTATAATCAAGTGGGCTTCATCCCAGACTCAGGGGATTTTCAACATCTGTAAATCAATAAGTTTAATCCACTACGTAAACAAACTCTAGGACAGAAAACACATAATTATCTCATTAAATACCGAAATGGCTTTTAACAAAATTCAACATCCAATCATGTTTAATGTCATGAAGAATCTAGAGATACAAGGGCAGCCAAATCTCAAAAAGGCAGCGTACAGCAAGCTCACAACCAACATCATACTTAATGGAGGAGAAACAGAAAGCATTGCCATTACAAACAGGAACTAGAAAAGTGTAATCACTCTGTTCATTCCTGTTTAGCGCAGTGCTTGAAGTAAGAACTAAAGCAATAAGACAAGGGAAGGAGGCAAATGAGATACACCTGGAAAGAAGTCAAAATAGCTCTCTTTGCAGATGATGTGATTCTATACATAAAACAGACAGCATGTTCAACAAAAGGTGTTGGTCAAACTGGAGAGTTACATGTTAAATAATTTCTACCAGAAAACTCCTAGAGCTGATAAACACATTCAGGAAAGTAACAGGATACAATAATAACACACAAACATCAGTTACACAAACAAAATTCAAACTGAGAAGAAACCAGGGGAAAAATCCTATTCATGATAACCTCAAAAAACATAAATTGGAATAAATTTAACCAAGGTAGTAAAATAGAAACTCAAAATATTGAAGATGTTGCCAGAGGACAAAAGGATCTCCCATGTTTGATTCACTAGAATTAATATTGTGAAAATGGAAATCCTCCCAAAAACGAATCAACAGATTCAATGCAATCATCATTAAAATTCTAAAACAATTCTCACAGAAATTGAAAAAATAATCTCAAAATCATACAGAAACACAAAAATCCAAGGACACCCAAAATAATCCTGAATAACAGAAGACCTTGCTGTATCATCATTCCTGATTTCAAATTTGACTACAGAGCTATAGTAATAAAAAAAAGCATGGTACTGGCATAGAAACAGAGACACTGTTCAATGGAATAGAATTGAGGACCCAGATTTAAGGCCATACACTTACAATCACGTGATTTTTTAATTAATTTTTTATATTTTATGTGCATGACTGTTTAGCCTACATGTGTGTAAGTCCACACGACATGTATGTAATACCCATAGAGGTCAGAAAAGGGTTTCAGATTTCCCGTAAATGTAATTACAGAAGACTGCTAGTTGTCATGTAGGTGCTGGGAACTGAGCCAGGGTTTTCTGTATGAGCAGCCAGTGTTCATAACTGCTAAGCCATCTCTAGTCCCAAGTAACTGATTTTTAACAAAGAGACTCAAAATACACATTGAAGAACAGACAGCATGTTCAACAAATGGTGTTGGTCAAACTGGAGAGTTACATGTTAAATAATGAATATAGATCCCTGTCTCTCACAACCTATAAAACTCGCCCTGTCACCCTGTATCTGAATCTGAATCTAACAGAGGAAAAAGTAGGAAGCATATTGGAACTTACTGGCAAAGAAAATAACTTTCTGAAGATGACTCCAGTACCATAGGCATTAAATCCAACAATTGACAAATGGGATCACATGAAATAAAGAAGCTTCTGTGCTACAAAAGGATACCATCAATCCAGTGAAGAGTCAACCTAAAGAATGTGAAAAAATATTTACCAGCTTTACCTCTGATAGAGAATTAGTATCAAGAATATACAAAGCACTGAAAAACCAAAACCTCAAAAAAAATCCATCATCCAATTAAAACTGGGGTCAAAGAATTAAAGAGTTCTAAAAAGATGAAATGAAAATGACTGAGAAGTATTTTTGGATTGCTTGACATCTTTTGTCATCAGGGAAACAACATTAAAACCACTTTGAGATTTCTTCCTACCCCAGTGAGGATTTAGACTAATAATCAAAAAACAAGAACAGCTACTGGTGAGAATATCAAGAAAGGGGATACTTATTCACTGATGGTAGAATTGCAAGCTGATATGGCCACAAAGGAAATCAATGTGGCATATCTCAAAAATCTAAAAATAGATTTACCATACGGTACATCGATACCACCTTTGGACATATACCCAAAGGACTCTATAACCTACAGCAAATAAATATTCATCCATGTTCATTGTTGCTCTATTTAACAATAGGTGGGAAATGGAAACAACCTAGACATTCATTAACTGGTGAATGTAGTATTTAAGTATGGTACATTTACACAAAAAAATAGTATTCAGGTCTTAAGAAGAAATTATAAATTTCACAGCTAAATAAATGGAGCTAAAAGCAATCATTCTGAATGAGGCAATCCTGACTCAAAAGAAAAAAAGGCACATGTTGCTGTTGTAAATTGATGCTAGCTTTCAATCTATACACTATGTGCGTTCCAATTGGAAAATTCATACAGGTCAGAAAAACAGCAAGGGGACATAGGAGGAAGGAGAGGACATAGAATGCAGTGATATAAAGGGGGGAAATGTGAATAATAGAGTAGTAAAAGTTAAATGGGTAGGGAATGGAAGGCAGGGCAGAGGGAGTATAGGCAGGGATAATTAACACTAGAAGTCTTTCAAAAAGCCATCTGGAATCCTATGACTACAGAATCTTTTAAAATATATACAAACGCTATATTTAAAAAGAGTTTAAATAGAGCTGGTACATATTGGCGGGGGGGTTGCTTCTATTAGACACCATAGGTTAGTAAATAAAAAGCCCAATGCTACAAATGGGCTCCCTCTTTTGAAGTTGTTGTCCTTGGGTCCCATAGATCCTCACGCTGTACTGGCTATTGCCTTGCTCTTAATTAGTCACCAGAACCTGAGAGTAAGACCCTATTGCTGAGCACAGTATTTACATGATTCTTAAAACAAATGAGAAGAAATCAGGCTGCTACTGACCTCAAAGCTTCATCACTACTTGATATATTCCATGTGAAGAAAGGTGCTATGTATGCTACTGCAAGAGAAAAGCAACCCTCACCATTGCCCAGGTGTGAACCCTGCAAGCTACAGAAACAACTGTCCTGACAAGATATTTTAACAGGCACAATAATGGTACAAGTGTTCTGTGAGTAACCAAACACTTCCTAATTGGATTTAAGGCCTGCTTGACAAGATAGAGCACATACATGGTACTGATATCAGACTCAGGAACCTGTGGTTAGATAGGTCAGAGGCCAGAGGAAGGAGTGTATTACTATAATTTTGCTGAAAGGGCATAGCACTAAACCAACTCCCAATGACTTACCATTATACACATATGCTGGGGACTCGAACCCATGACCCCTGGTGAGGTGAGGATTGGGGATGAGTAAGCACACCATTCACCAGCCCACGCCACCCCCATTACCCAGGGACACTCAGGAGCAACTGGGAGCCTAGTCAAGCTGGGACTCATTTATTGCAAGTGTTCCAAAGCTTATAAAAGCAACTGGAACTCCCCCTTGAGGGTGTATCTTAAGGATGGTCACACGCTGATCATGCACTCCTCAGCAGTGCAGAAGTAGTCTTCAGACTTTCAAAGCAAGCCAGGCAGCACTCCCAGTAACCTCCTTTGGGACCTGTGCAAGGTGGGGCCTTTAGGTCCCCACACCCATAGATTAATGCATCTCTCAACTCTTACCAGAGAAGCTTCCTCTTGCAGTAAATGGCTGTTAACATAGAGACTCACAACTAGTCAATGTGCAGAGACTGAGAGACCATGGAGAAATTAGTCCTGAATGGGACACTTATATCACACTCTGTCTCCCCAGAGTTCAGGGCACATTTCAGAAGAGGGGAAGAAAAGACTCTAAGAGTCTTTATAGTGGGTGGATGACTACAGGGAAACTATTTTACAGATAGCAGAGAAGTTACTTCCTGAATCTATAGCAACTGTGACAGCATACTCAAGACCTACTTAAGTTCAAGCCTGACAAATACCCAGCATGAGGGTGGACAAGGGATGAATTTAAGAAGCTCCAACCTTATCTCTGAAACTAGTGGAAACTGATATCTGCTGTGAAAGGGAAAGTCAATTTTCTTAATGGATATGGCATTGGGTAGGTTGACCAGCTTCCAAGGGATGCACTCACACTGAAGGGCATTTGGGGACACAAATTAGATTACATAGGTCTTTAAAAAAAATAATAGCAGAAAACATGAAATCAGGCAGAGAGGTATTATGTGGAGTACAGAAAGGGGAGGGCTTCTGAATATGATAAAAACACATTGCATGTATGAAATTCTCAATGTATTCAAAATTTAAAAAATACTTTATGTAAGTTTACAATCATTTAATTTTTATTGGGTATCTTAATCATGTTATATGTAATACAGATAATGATTAAAGAATCATAGAATACCAGTGCATAATCTCCCTGCTCTGTCCATCTTCTATCTTTCCAGTTGTGTCTGGTACATCATCCCATATTGATTCAGTTAGGTATTTCACTATTTCTAAATTTGGCTTTGGTATTTAAACCACTGGACCTTTTGTCATGATATCACTCCATCAGAAGTGTGTGCTTCTGGAACTGGAGAGATGGTTCAGAGGTTAACAGCCCTGGTTGCTCTTGCAGAGGACTCAGATTCAGTTCCTCAAACACACATGATGACAAAAAAAATTTTCATATGCTAGTTCCAGGGAATCTGATGCCTTCTTATGACCTCCATGGACATTGCATGACATGGGTGCATGTACATGCACACAGGCAATACACTCATGCACATAAAATAAAAATAATAAAAAGTGTGCTTCCTCAAGCTCTGTCTAAATCATGTCTATGGTAGAGGGCCTTGATCAACCATAAATTCCTTGGTACCTGTTGTGATTATTATAGTTCCAAGTCATCTTCCTTCTTGAAGTTCTGTTTAGGGGGAAACCACTTATAATTATCTCATTTCTTAAAGGAATGAGATTCACAACATATTAATCCATTTCTGTTTCATATTCCACATGTCAAAGTCAGTTTCTAGTTAATATAGCATAGTAACTGAGGAAGTCAACTTAGAAAAGAAAAAATTCATTTCAGCTCAGAGTTTCAGGTGTTTCCACCACCAGTTGTTCAGCTGTGTATAATTGCAGCTGTTGAGAGGCATTAAATCATGGCAGGAAGCATGATGCAGAAGACATCTGCTCAATTTCTAGTAGCTGAGAATGGTGAGGGGAAGAGAATAAACTCCCCATAACTCTGAGGGAAGGCTTTCAGATCGAATATCCTTCCAGTCAGATCTGCCTCCTGAAGGGTCTACCACCTCCCAATAGCACCACAGCCCAGGGACTAAGCCAATAGCTCCTGGGCTTTGAGGAAATACTTGAGAACCATAGTAGAGTCATGAGAGATGGCTCGCTAGGTGAAGGTATTTGCTGTCAAATCTGATAGCTTAAGTTTGGTCCCAGGAACACACATGGTGGAGAGGACAGACTCTTACAAAGTAATCTACACACACAATGTGCACACATCACACACATACACACACACACACACACACGCATATATATATACACAATTAATTAAGAAGTAAATACAAAAAATGAATAAATATAAGAAACAAACAACAGAATTTTTAAATGTTTAACATTCTGCCTATAACCCCCCCCCCCAAAAAATGATCCTTTGCCAATGGAAAAAAAATTGGATTTATCCCCAAGGCTCATCAAGTCTTAAGTTTTTCTGTACTGCTCCAAAACCCAACTCCAAAGTCTCCACAGAAAGTCTATGTAAATTCTTAGCTGTGAGGCTCTAATTAAAGATGAAATGTCACAGTGTAAACATTTCCATTCAAAAGAGACAGAGAAATGAAGATTTAGATCAAAGAATGAACCAAAACTAGCAGAGAAAGCAATTAATGCTGAAGTTCTGTGTCTAGCATCTGGGACATATGGTGAAATGATGTGAGCTTCAAAGGGCTTGGGAAGCCCTGTCCCTGTGGCCTTGCCAGATACAGCCCATGTAATCATTCTTTTCTGCTTATTCCATTCATAGGCGGAAGTTTCTTTCTCTAGGTTTCCCAGCTTCCACATTCCTTAGATTCCTGGGGCCTCCACTGACGCTTTAACTTTCTCTTACGTCTTCATATGTCTCCCTTTTGGGTGTTACTTTCAGGGACTCAGACTGTTCCACACACTTCTAGACCTCTCAGGATTTCCTTTGACATATTGCTGAAAGTTTTATGACCCTACAACTCTTAGATTCTAGATGTTTACAAAGTCAGCATCAAATGAGATACCATGGTATGCCACTGGCTGGAAATATATATGGGCTTGCTAAAACAGTTTTTGCAATGACTTCTGAATGCATAGACAGATAAACAGAGGGACATTATTCCAGGGAAACAATTTTCTAGGTGGTCCTGTAGGACCCTGAGACCCTCTTCATTCACCTGTTACCCCCCAATCCCTCCAGACACCCATGAGTTGCTCTTTTAGCATCTGTAAAATGCTTGGCTGCTGCTTTAGACATGCCTAGACATGACCTGGCATGCCCTGACACCTGCCTGCTATCCCCCCCCTTCCAGGAAACTATAGATTAAGCAAGCCTGGGCATGAAAACTGCCCTATAAGGTAAAAACGGAGACTCCTGGCCCCACAGAGAACAGTCAGCATATTCCACAGCCCTGAGAATAGCACCTACCAATAAGAAACTTCCAGGGCTCCATCTTATACATCCAATCAGTTTAAAATTATGTTGGCGCGGTGGGTTCCTTGAACCAACCAAAATGTATCTTCGGTATCCCCCTCCTCTCTTTGTCTAAAACCCTTTGTCTAAAACCTATAAAAGGCTCCACTCTCCCTTACTCTGGGCTTTCAGCATGGATCCATTGAGTTGGCGAGGTCTGAGAGCCCGAGCTTAAGCCCGAATAAACCATAAACCTTTGCTTTTGCATTTTGGTGTGTTGGGTCTTTGGTCATCTTTTTGGGGTCCAGTGGATGAGGTACAACATTTGGGGGTTCGTCCGGGATCCCCCCCAGAGACCCCCCCCCAAGAGGAACCAACCCCAAAAGGTTTGTGATCAACCGGCCTGGTAAGTTTTTGTAAAACTATGTTTGTCCACCTGTCTTTTCTATACTTTCCCTTTGGTCGCGGCCATCTGATCTTAGTTTTTTTTGTCGCTGGAATGCTAGCAAGGCGACCTGGAGGATTCAGGAGATGTCCCCATCTTCATTGGAGTGGGTGTTCCCCACCAGACACCCTACCAGGACACTAGTCCATCTGAAACCTCAGAGGACCTAGCAACCCTGTTGGGACATGCACATCCTATCTGTACGGTCTTTGGCACAATCGAGCCAGGGTATCCACACGGCCGAGAGTCCAGACCATCTGAAAGCCGCGGTAGTTTATTTTGGGCCCTCTATCTGTCTGTGTCGTTCTTGTATCTTGTGATCTTCATTCTAATTTCTTTGTTGACAAAACAGACAGGACTGATAAATAATATGGGCAACACCGCATCTTCCCCTCTAGATCTTACATTAATCCACTGGGGGGATGTTAAGACGAATTCCCATAACAATAGTGTAGATGTAAAGAAAAAAAACTGGACAACTTTATGTTCGGTTGATTGGCCCTCCTTCAATGTTGGATGGCCCCCTGAAGGGGCTTTTAACCTGAGTTTGATTTCCAGGGTAGAGGACCACATCTTCCGCCCATGGACGGGCCACTAGGACCAGATCCCATACATCGTGACCTGGCAAGGCCTCATCGAATGACCCAATGACCCTCCCCTGCCTGGGTCAAGTTCTTCCTTCCCCCAATTAATCCAACTGCTCTCCCTCCACCTCTGCAGATCCTCCCTCTCAGACCAAAGGCGGAAGAGAAACCTACTCTCTAGGGAGGCACGGAGGAGAATGACATCTTTCCCCCACCCTACTCCTCTCAGATGGGCACCCCAACAATGGTGTCACAAGTGCAGGTCCCACCTCCTAACCCTGAGGAGCCACCATCGCCTCGACAGGGACCTGCACAGGCCACACAGAGCCAGAGGGGGGCAGCCCCCCAGCCTGACACCATTGTCCTCCCCCTCCAGTGGCAGAGCCCCCAGATGGAGAGGGCAATCAGCCCTTTCATTACTGGCCCTTTGACACCAGTGATCTTTACAATTGGCGCTCACAGAATGCTCCTTTTTCTGAAAACCCCAGGGACTTGATTAACTTATTGGAAACTGTTCTTGTCACTCACCAGCCCACCTGGGACCATTGCCACAAGCTCCTGAGTGTCCTGTTCACTATTGAGGAGTGAAACAGAATCCTGGAGGCAGCCCGGATATTGGTTTTGGGCCCCATCGGGGACCCTACCACAGACCCAGGCATTGTTAATGCCAGCTTTCCCCCAGCCGTCCCAACTGGGACTACAACATGGCAGAAGGTAAGGAGAGGCTCCTGGTCTACCACCAGACTCTGTTAGCAGGTCTCAAAATGGCGGCTTGAAAACCACCAATATGTCTAAGGTCTATGATGTCAGACAGGGGCCGGAAGAGAGTCCAGCCTCATACTTAGAGAGGTTACAAGATGCCTTCCAGCAGTTCACTCCGTATGACCCAGAAGTGGAGGAATCAGCTCAAACTGTGATGTTTGCTTTCGTTAACCAGGCAGCCCCTGACATCAAGAGAAAGGTACAGTCTTCAGATAGACTAGGAGAAAAGAACCTTAGGGACTTAATAACAGTGGCGGAAAAGGTTTATAATAGAAGGGAGACAGCAGAACAAAGAAAAAAAAAAAAAGAAAAAAGACAGGAAGCAAAGCAAGCCTGACCATGGTCCTGGAGAGACAACAGGCCCGCCACAAGAAGGACCTCAGAGAGATATTATTGGCAACCAACCCCCAGTATGGAGGGAGCTCATTGGCGGGATCCAGACCATGAAATAAGGTAGGGAAAAAACAGCGTGAAGGACTGCCCCAAGAAGAATAAGCGATCAGCTAAGGTATTACTGGCTCTAATTGGGGGTGAAGACCGTGACTAGGGGAGATGGGCTCAGGTCCCCTCCCTGAGCCCATGGTAACCCTAAAAATAGAGGGGAAACCAATTGAGTTTATGGTGGATACTGGTGCCCAGAATTCAGTTTTATTGGAGCCAAGAGGGCCAGTGTCCTCCAGAACTACATGGTACAGAGGGCAAAAGGAACAAAGCCCTATTCATGGACTACCCGAAGAACAGTAGATTTAGGGAAGGGCCAGGTATCCAGCTCATTTCTAGTAATCCCAAAATGTCTGTACCAACTTCTGGCCAGAGATTTATTGTCAAAAATGAGGGCACAGATCCACTTCACAGCTAAAGGAGCCACCCTGCTTTACAACAGGGCACCGGTTCAGGTTCTAGTCACCAACGACCTGACTGAGGAATATAGACTCCACCAGGAGCCGATTCAACCAAACCCTGATATATCAGATTGGCTCCAAAAATTTCACCAAGCCTGGGCAGAAACAGGGGGTATGGGTCTGGCAGGACACAGGCCTCCTATATATGTTAAACTCAAAGCAGGGGTGGACCCTGTTAAAGTGCGCCAGCATCCTGTGCCCCTAGAGGCAAAACGTGGAATTACTCAACATATCAGAAGATTAATGGAACTGGGCATGCTGAGAACGACCCAGTCTGCCTGGAACACCCACTCCTGCCTGGCAAAAAGCTCCAATCTGGGGACCATAGACTGGTACAAGATTTGAGGGAGGTGAACAAGAGAGTCATTGACATTCATCCCACTGTTCCCAGCCCTTATATGTTACTCAGTACCCTGCCACCAGATCGGCAATGGTATATAGTTCTGGACCTCAAGGACGCTTTCTTCAGCCTGCCACTAGCTCCCAGCAGTCAGCCCTACTTTGCCTTTAAATGGCATGACTCGGAGGCAGGAATCAATGGCAAGATGACCTGGACACGACTGCCTCAAGGGTTTAAAAATTCTCCAACTATATTCGATGAGGCCCTGCATGAAGATCTGGGTGAGTACAGAGCCCAACACCCCTACATAAGCCTGTTACAATATGTAGATGACTTATTGATCACGACACCGGACCAGAAGTCCTGCCTGGAGGGGACAGAAGACTTACTCCACATACTTGGGGACTTGGGATACCAGGCCTCAGCAAAAAAATCTCAGATATATCTGCAAGAAATGGCTTACCTAGGGTACATCCTGAAGGAGGGGCAGTGGTGGTTGACTAAGGCCTGCAAAGAGACTGTGCTATAGATACCTGCACCGACCTCCAGAAAACAGGTGAGGGAATTCCTGGGTACTGCGGGGTTCTGCTGCCTCTGGATTTTGGGGTTCACTGAAATTGCAAAACCCCTATATGAGGCTACCAAAGAAGGACAGGACTTCAACTGGACGCAGGAAAGGCAAGAGACCTTTAAAACCCTAAAACGCAAGCTCTTAGAGGCCCTTGCCCTAGGACTACCAGACATAAGTAAACCTTTCTGTCTATATGTGGATGAACGGTAAAGATATTGCGAAAGGGGTCCTCACCCAGAGAGTAGGCCCCTGGAAGAGACCTATTGCATACCTATCAAAGAAATTAGACACTGTAGCAGCTGGATAGCCCCCCTGCCTGTGAATTATAGCAGCAGTGGCCCTGCTGGTTAAGGATGTTAACAAGTTAACCCTGGGACAGGACCTGCTTGTGGCAACCCCTCATGCCCTCGAGGGGGTGCTCAAGCAACCCCCCAATCGATGGTTGAACAATGCCCAATTAACTCGTTATCAGGCTCTGCTCCTAAATCTGCCCAGGATCACCTTCCAGGTACCGACAGCCCTGAACCCAGCCACGCTGTTGCCAGATCCCGATCTTGGGAACCCACTCCATGACTGTACTGAAATTCTGGCACAGGTGCATTGCATCAGACCTGACCTGAAGGATGTTCCTTTGCCTGATGCCGAAGAAACCTGGTACACGAATGGAAGCAGCTTCATCAGAAATGGTAAAAGGCATGCTGGGGGAGCGGTCACAACCACCTCGAGAGTCATTTGGGCCAAGCCACTGCCAATAGGTACATCGGCCCAAAAAGCTTGCACTTACCAAAGCCTTAAAGATGGGTAAAGGAAAGAGATTCAATGTCTACACAGATAGCAGATATGCATTTGCCACTGCCCATATTCATGGGGCCATCTATCAAGAAAGGGGCCTCCTTACTGCAGAGGGAAAGCGTATTAAAAATAAACAAGATATCTTAGACCTCCTGCTCC
>NW_008332663.1:449321-456357 GCF_000622305.1 Nannospalax galili | reverse complement strand
AAGTTATCCTAACTCAGAATTTAGGAGTAAAAATACTCAAGAAAATACATCAAGCATCACACATGGGCACCCAAAGGACGTAAGACTTACTAAGAAGGGCCAAAGTTAAAATTCAGGAAGAAAATCAAGCCATTGAAAAAATTGTTAGGCATTGTCATTCCTGCCAAATAACCAACTCAGCTCCATCCCATGCTAACCCAGGATCCAGGAGCAAAGGGACACAACCAGGTATGTATTGGGAGATTAATTTCACTGAGATCAAACAGGGAAAATTTGGATACAAGTATTTACCAGTATTCGTAGACACCTTTTCTGGATGGACTGAGGACTACCCAACCAAGCATGAGAGTGCTCACGTGCTAATCGAAGAGATCCTGCCCAGGTATGGTTTCCCAACTACAATCGGATCAGATAGTGGGCCAGCCTTTGTCTCTCAGGTAAGCCAGGGAATAGCCACTGCACTGGGGGCCAATTGGAAACTACATTGTGCTTATAGACCCCAGAGTTCAGGACAGATAAAAAAAATGAATAGAACTGTAAAAGAGACCTTAACCAAATTAGCCTTAGAGACTGGTGCAGACTGGGTGGCTCTCTTCCCCTTTTCCCTTTTTAGAGTAAAAAACACTCCATACCAGATGGGTTTGACCCCCTTTGAAATCATGTATGGAAAACACCCTCCTATGATACCTAGCCTCCAAGCTGATCTAGTATAGACCTTGGGAGACCAGGACCTACCGGACTCACTCCAATGGTTGAAGCTAACCCACCAACGGGTCTGGCCGCAACTCAGAGCCATATATGAAGCTGCTGCCCCCCCGCAACCCTACAGGTTTAAACTGGGTGGCTGGGCCTTCATCCACAGACACCAATGGAAAAATCTCGAGCCAAGATGAAAGGGCCCTTTCGTGATCCTCTTGACGACTCCCAATGCACTCAAAGTGGATGGTGTCGTGGCTTGGGTGCACTACTCCCACGCAAAATCTGCCAACCCATTTGCAGTCCCAGAGGATTACAAGGGAGACACCTGAAAGGCATCCCCACACCCTTCGAATCCATTCAAGCTCCGCATCTGACTAGACCCTTCCTGCTAACCTGTCTATTGTTGACACTGAACTGCTTATCAGCTGATGGCACCTTTCCTGCAAGTAACATAAATCCCCATATGCCCCTTAGCATGATCCCCCCAGATACCTGTGAGCTGGCCGACCAGAACCCATGATTGGTTTCCCCAGTTACAAGACAAGCGGGGAATGTAGGACCCTGAGACCCTCTTCATTCATCCACTACCCCCAATCCCTCCAGACCCCCACGAATTGCTCTTTTAGCTTCTGTAAAATGCTTGGCTGCTGTTTTAGACATGCCTAGACATGCCCTGGCATGCCCTGACCCCTGCCTGCTATCCGCCCTTGCCCCCCAGGAAACTATAGATTAAGGAAGCCCGGACATGAAAACTGCCCTATAAGGTAAAAATGGAGACTCCTGGCCCCACAGATAACAGTCAGCACATTCCACAGCCCTGATACTAGCACCTACCAATAAGAAACTTCCAGGGCTGCATCTTATACATCCAATCAGTTTAAAATTATGTTGGCGCACGTGAGCTCCTTGAACCAACCAAAACGTATCTTCAGTATCCGCCTCCTCTCTTTGTCTAAAACCTATAAAAGGCTCCACTCTCCCTCACTCTGGGCTTTCAGCACAGATCCATTGAGTTGGTGAGGTCTGAGAGCCCGAGCTTAAGCCCAAATAAACCATAAACCTTTGCTTTTGCATTTTGGTGTGTTGGGTCTTTGGTCGTCTTTTTGGGGTCCAGTGGATGAGGTACAACAGTCCCATGTGAACAGGGTACAATAGGGCTTTCTTTTCCAGTTAGGTCTTTAAACCTGAAATCAGTGGGAGCCTCCCGATCCATAAGATACCCTAAAGGCATCTTTTGTATCTTTTCCACCAAAGTACTTGGCTTTCTTATTATGGTGAGAATATCTTAAGCAAACATATTCTTATAACTTGAAACATACTCCTTCCAGATCAAACCACATTTTAAAAAATGTACTCGACATTGCTTTGTTTGTTTTTCTTCATCACTGCAAACTGTTCAGCACAACAGCAATGCCATCCGAGTGCTTGAATGCTGTGTGATGCTCTGTATTTCCTCCATCAGATTAATTAATCCATCCCCTTTAAAAGACATCCTCTGTCTCCAAGGACAGATAAAATATGAACAAGTTATTTGCCAGAATTTAACAAGAATATCCTCTAATACAATTCCCAATAGAGTCCTCATTTCCACCTGAAACCTCATAAGCCTGTCTTTTAAAACTATCCCAATTTGTACCAGCATTTTGGTCTTCTCAGAGCACACTGGAATTTCCCAGTTATCAAGTGCATTCTCGACAATAACTTCCATTCATCCACTAACCTTCTGATTTTAGCTTTTCATTGCTATCACAAAGCACCTGAGAAAATTAACTTATAATGACATGATTTATTTTACCTTATGGATTCAGAGATTTCTTTACATGTACACTTGGCTCTTTTGCATTTGGCCTGTGGCAAGGCAGTACATCACAGCACATAGTGTCCTGGAGGAAGTCTGTTCACTTCACAGAAGTGAGGAGAGAAGTTACAGGATCCCCTGCATCCCCTTCAGTACATGCCCTGAGTGAAATGACTTTGTCCATTCAGCTCCACTTCTTAAAAATTCTGTATTTACCAAACCACAGGAATTCGGGAAACAATGGCAATGTCTCTAATAGAGAGAAGCTGGAGGGATCCCTGGGGAGAGTTCTCTTTTCTTTGTGAAAGGCAGATCCCTGGAAGGGGTTCGTCCTGAGACAGGTCCTGTTTTGGAAAGCATTGCTGTTCTGGCAGTGTCAGTTGAGTAGATTGAAAGGGAGTTGTGTTCAGATCCGTGAATCTGGAGTGGCAGAGATGGGCCCCACGAGGCATCCAGTGTGGTAACACAATTTTCCTTGGAGGAGCTGGCAAGAGCCTAGGGAGAGTTTGGGCAATCCCCATATGCTTAATGTTGTTAGCAGCAATCACATGGGTGATGAGATGGACAGCAAAATGTGTAACTAAAATGAGGCTGCCTATGCATATGCAACTAATTAAATGGGGAAAAACCTGGTGGCCACCATCCTGTAAATGTTAAAAAATAGCACAGTTACTTGAGTGATGGTGGTTAGGGCCATACTTGAAGGAAAATTCTTTAAGGACTGTGGAAAGTCTAGACAAAATTTTACAAACTTGGAATCAAAAGGCGAACCCAAAGGAAAAACAAAAGCCATTGCTGAAATGGGTTGGCTGCTTCTTTACATAATAAAAACTTATCAAAGAGGGCCAGGGGAGGCTGAAAAGACTAGGGAGGAGCTACTGGTGAATTCAATATTGGCTTTAGAACTGGCAAGTAAACCAAAGGCATGAAAGAGAAAAGAGAGCCCAGATTAGATCTGTGGTACAAGACAGCCTGGGACCAGGAGTCAAAGACAGTAATGAAAAAAGAAATGACCTAAAAATAAAAATAGCTAAAGATGCCCCTCAGATTCAACCTTTAGTACAAAAAGAGAAAAAAAATGCCATGTTTTAACATGCAAATAAAAGCCTTAACAATACTGTAGCCAGCAGAAAATACTTCACACTGGAGCAGTTGGGAATAGGAAAGACTTCCAAACAAGTAAAAAAGGAACCCATCACAACATGGCTTGTAAGGATATGGAACATGGGGAGCAAATGATGTTGGTTTAACTCCTTCAGAAGTAGCACAGCTGAGTTATATAACCACCCATCCCCTGTCCGTCCTTGAGACATGAGCTGTTTTACCTAGGCCAATATGGGGGAAGGGAGCATTCCCTAATAAAATGGCTTTTGCAGGGCATTAAAATACACGGTCCTCACCAGAAGAGACTCCCATGATTAGCAGGTGCTGGAGGACCGTAAAAGAGGGACAGGCATTACTGAGAGAACTAGATATAAAGAAAGCAATATATGATGCCCAGTTCACTTGGCAAGATAAGACTGTGTTCACCAGAGATATAAAAAAAGACTTAATTCAAGCGGGACCTCGAGAATGGTATGGAGCTTTAATGGTTTTACTAAGTCCCTTAATGGGACAGGATCTTTGTAAAGTAAGAGAGGCTTTGGCAGATCTAAGTGACTCAAACCAGAAGGTAAAACATGCTGTAAAACAATGAAACAACCTACAAAAGATATAAAAAGGACAAGGCAGAAAAGGATGTCCATTTGGGTTACTCAAAGACAAATGTGGTAATATTTATGTCCAGTCCAAGTTCCTAGAGAAAAAATTGACAAAAAACCAAATTCTGTACAAAGGTATTTCTGGAAGGCTTTATAACCTGAGGAACAATTCACAAGAGGCATATAAAGGATAAAAACTGTCCAGGTTAAGGATCCCCAAGGATTAAACAAGGTACATTTCTCTCCTGAGAAAGGCTATGGTAGGGGTGGAGGCAGTTTTTACCACCAGGGCCTCCCCCAGCAGTGGAGTATGGAGAGGCAGTACATATGGCTACAGCCAGGAGGCAGACCCAGGACCTGCCTGACTCAGGGAACCAAAAGGTGTAGCGGGGACAAGAGACACTCTGCCTCCTTAGCCTGGTGCAGGGTCAGGCAACTTGATCCAGCACCAATGAGTTCATCAAGGATAAAAAGATACAAAGAGGCTACATGTAAGTTCCCCAGAATGGGGAATGACTCCAAAGGAATAAATAAAGATAACAACCAACCAAGGTAATGCCTCTTGTCCATGCTATGGTACCCAACAGATCTATTGAGAAAAAAGCTAATACAAATGGATAAAATCTTTCCATGCTGTATTAGACCTTGCCTATGTTTGATTTAATATATGCTATTAACCTTTGAGCATTTTACAGATATAAAACCCATTTGAGAGATTTTAAGTACACCTGAAGAAACAAAGACCAGCTATAGCTGTAAGATTCTTGGGAGCTTTATTGTTGGGTAAGACACAAATGATACCCACCGAGATGGTTGGGAAAATCCCACAACAGTCTAATCCTGTTTAAAAATGTAAACATATAAACAAAGGCTCTCAAAACTGTATAACTGTTAAGTGAAAATTACAGTACCAGAGGTGGGTTGCCCCCCTCTGAGCTGTTGGTCAGAGAGATCCTAGAGGTCTTGCATTAACAAAGGCTATTGGCATTAATGTCGGTTGTACACCAGAAAATGTCCGTAAGGCCATGATGATACTGAGATACTGCATGATGTGAGAGTCAGAGAAGGAAAGATGGAGCTGAGACTAACCTGAAATCTCCATGCCACTGGATGGATAGCTTTCATTGTGCCAATAGGTCTTATGCAGATGTTTGAGGGAGAAAAATCCCCTATAATTCTATTCGATGATGGACCCTGTGTGTTGCACACTATTGACATGCCAAGCAATGCCTGCTGGTGCAATAACGGCTCAACTAACATACATACAAACGACAAATTTCTAGTTAAATAAGGCCCACACCTAGGGGTGGAACACACATCTGGTGCTGTAGACCAGGCCAAACCCCTGTGTTAGGGAAGGCTATAGGCCCCACTGGGAAAGCCAAAGCAGATATTTTGTTCAACAAATATAATGCACCTAAAGTATGTTTGTTTAGATGTGCTTACTTCTTGTCATTTTTCTTTATAGTAGATGAGACACCACTGAGATGTATCAACAGCCACGATTTGAAAACAGATAATGGGAGGCCTAGAAATTCAATATCTCACTACAGTGGAAGAAAGATCACTCTGCATCTGTCACCCCTTCCAAGGCTCTTGGATTGTTGTGGAAGATTAGCAGAAAAATTGTGAGATCTGGAGGAAAGGGTGGAGTGTTTGGTAGGTGTGTCCTCTATAAGAACTAGCACTGAGCCCCAAGAGATTCTGTAGGCAGAGGGGGAGGGTCTAAGGACAGAAGCTCAGGAAGTCAGGAAGTGCCAGAAAGTTGCCATCTTGATGGAGCCCTGGCAGACTGCTGGCAGGCTGCTGGTAGGCTGCTGGAAGTGGTGGATCTCTAAAGCTCAGCTGGGATGTAGGGGGAAGGAGCCCATGGGCATTTATGCCTTTGTAAGTGACCCACTCCCGAATAGCATAAGCTTTGTTGGTAAGCCCAAATAAATATCCTTATTTTCCAGACTGTAACTTTGAGGGACATTGTGTTGGTCTTGTTGGTCAGGGGTGGGGATGTCAGGGCCTGTGATCTAAGAAAGTATGTGTGTAGGTCTCCCAGAGGAGAATTTGTCATTACATCTGCACTTGTCTGTGACTATAAGGGTACTTATTTAGTAAGAGATTGCATTGGCCTGGGAAAGTGGAAGTAGTAGATTCTTGTCTTTATTTATTTATTTATAAATAATTTATTAATTATTTTTGTTTTTATGTGTATGAGTGCATTACCTGCATGTATCTAATCACACCTATGTCAAGCAATGCTCTAGGAGGTCAGAAGATGGTGTCAGATCCCTGGTACTGGAGTTACAGATGGTTTGTAGCCACAATGAGGGTGCTGAAAATTGAACCTGGCTCTTCTGTAAGAGCAATCAGTGCTCTTAACCACTGAGCTATTTCTTCAGCCCCTATTTTTCTGTATTTACAGTACCATGAATAGATTTAATCTTACTGAGCAGATCTTAACTTGAATTAGACAGCTGTTGCACCAATAGAGATAATTTCCTGCACCAGACATTGATGTGATTCCTAGGCTTTTCAGCTTGATAGGACCATTGACTGGTTTTCTCCCTTGGCAGCTTACATAGTACCTTCTGATACTATTAGAGCTAGCCTTCAAGGAGGAGGCTTCTAGGTCAGGTCCACCTCAGTAACTCCAAGTCCTTTGTTCAAAGTATGTTGTGTTATCACCAAAAGGGTCTTAAGTTCAAATTCTGGGAGGCAATTAAGGGTTGTGACAATAGCCTTTATTATATTGGGAGTCTCTTGGAGTACCCTAACCAACAACTTTAAGGGAGGTTTCCCTTTTTCCCTTTTTCTTTGCCAGGTATTTTTTGTTATACACCTTTCA
>NW_008332663.1:448584-449305 GCF_000622305.1 Nannospalax galili | reverse complement strand
GTGTGTGTGTGTGTGTGTGTGTGTGTGTGTGTGTGTGTGTATTTTGAGTAGGCTTAGGAAGTAAAATTAATCTTAGGTAAGTGGACATTTGTCCTTACCCTTTTCTTTCTTTAGTCTAGGTACACTTTTCAAATCAGGAGCATGGATCAGACACAGTTATTCATCTCTTATTATTTTTTTTTTTCTTCTCTTTTAGCTTTAGCAGTGGAGTACCTTGCTCTTGTATTTCTATTTCAAGATGTAGATCTTTTATGTAGATACAGACATAGGGACAAAGTTGAAGTTGGAGATAGGTATGGGCAGTTTAAGGATCGCTCAGAATCTTTAACTGAGCTCTCTTCAGCAAATGCAAATGAGGGATTACGCCCACCCTAACACTAATTTCTAAAATCCTTACTGTAATATCTCATCTTTGCTTTCTAGGACTTTTTCAAATGAGAAAAATTATAATAGTCATTTTTTTAAGATAACATTATATGTCATTATGGACTAACTGTTGGAAATAATTGAGCACATTTTCTGCTAAATCATTGATTGAATTTCAGCAGTCTCAACTAATTTTGATGGACTGACTGCTGATTAATAGATGTTTTTGTTCATTAAAATGTTCTAAGATTTACAGTAATCCAAAGAGCCAAAAATAAGTAGTATCATACAGTCCTTTTTTGAGACTTTCTTCACAATTTATGATATCATTTGGTATAATGTTGATTATATACTT
>NW_008332663.1:426089-446376 GCF_000622305.1 Nannospalax galili | reverse complement strand
TGAATTTCAGCAGTCTCAACTAATTTTGATGGACTGACTGCTGATTAATAGATGTTTTTGTTCATTAAAATGTTCTAAGATTTACAGTAATCCAAAGAGCCAAAAATAAGTAGTATCATACAGTCCTTTTTTGAGACTTTCTTCACAATTTATGATATCATTTGGTATAATGTTGATTATATACTTAAGAATATGTTATATAAAGTAAATAATTTGTAATTATTTTTGTAATTCTATTTGTAATTATTTTTCTTTGGTAATTATAGCAATTTCATAATTATAACAATTTTATAATTGTAACAGTTCACCAGTCAAGAAACTGAGTCACATTCAAGTCAAATAAATGTTCATGTGTTAATTTAAAGATTAGAGAGCATCAGAGTACAGAATGGGCTCATCACTGGGAATGGTATGCAGCAAGCAATCATTCCCTTCGTTTTCCAATCTAGGTTTTCAAATCTGCATTCTAGTTTGTGCCTGGTACAGCATGCCTTTCTTATGAAACTGAGTATGCAGTGTATGCACCATTCAAGGAGATGTTTATATTGTATTTCTAATTATTTTTCTTTAATGCTAAGAGCTGGATAATTCTAGGATGTTGGAGGCTGCCCTGAGCATTTTAAGTTGTGTAGCTGTGTCCCTGGCCTCTGTCTACTAAGTTCTAGTACTTCCTCTTCCAAAGTCATTACATAAAGAAACAAACCCAAACCTCCAATGTTTCCAAGGAAGATAGTATTGAGGAGATGATGGGACTGGGGAATTGAGCAGGTTGTAAGGAGAAGAGCATTGCCTCTGAACGCAGACTTGAGCTCCAGAGCTTTACTTATTCTTGAATTTGTTCAGATCCCAGACCACAGTGTGGAGATGAGAAGTTGAAATCTTCCTATACCTATACAGTACACAGCGCTGGAGAATTTTGTATGTGCACATACACATGGATCTTTTACTATTCATTGGGATTTTTGTTCAGGAGAAAAAAAGAGCAGAGATGTATTTTCAAATTCCAAATGAGAGTCAGTTTTGTGTATTTGTAGTAGAGAAGTGATTGGAAAAGAATCCTCTTTCGCCTGTTCTTTTTTGATCCACTGGCCTGCCAACTTCCTTCTTCCTTTTCCTCATGAATCTTTTACATTTTAATTCAGTTTTATTTTGTTTTGTTTATCGATACAGGATCATACTCTGTACCTCATTTTGGCCTGGAGTTCCCTAAGTAACCGTAGCACCAGCTTGTGTTGAATTCCAGATTCTTGGGAGCTTTATGGTTGGGGAAACACATAAAGTGCTGCAATTACAGGCCTGAATCATTATGCTCAACAAAATTAAGTAAATTTTTAGTTTTGTTTTATTTGCTTATTCTGTTTATTTGCATTTCTTTGTTCTTTCCTTCCTTATTTCTTTTCTTCTTTCCTTTTTGATGCTTTATTTATTATTCTTATTGTATTTTATGTGTATGAGTATAATGTCTGCGTGTATGTAAGTGAACTCATGTCATGCAATGACTCTGGAGATCAGAAGAGAGTATTAATCCCTGGAACTGGAGTTATAGGTGGTTGTTAGTTGTCATATGGGTGTTGGGAATCAAACCCAGGTCCTCTGCAAGAGCAGCCAGTACTCTTAACTGCGGAGCCATCTCTCCATCCTCCTGTTTTATTAGATAAGGTCAACCATGTAGCCTTCGATCCTGGAACTCATTACATAAAGCAGGCTGGACACAATTGTGTTTGATCCTCCTGTTTCTGCTTCCCAAGGGCTGAGATTGCAGATGTGCCTGTGCCCATCTCTATATTCTTATTTTCATTTCTGACTTGTCTTCTCTCCATTCCTCTCTCCCTCTTTCTTTCTTCATTTCTTTGTTTTTTTTTTCTTAATAAAATAATGTTAGGAAATAAAATTGTATATCATATTGCCCTGTAGAATAATTATTTGTAATTATGTATTTATTTTTTAAATATTTTGCCATCTTGGACTTTTTAGACTATTATTAAGGATTTCATGTACTCAAAATTAAATATCAACTTTAGTTTTGTTGTCCAATGCCTTTTGGAAACTCTCTGAGCCTCCACGTGAATGAAGAACATAACATATGATTAAGTAAGATCAAACCATAGTCTTATGAGTCTCTTCTTCCTTCAAGGAATATCTATCATTGAAATTCTAACTAATACTCTAATTCTATCAGTGTTCTAATAAGACTTAGTTTCAGTTTGTAACTATTTGAATTTCCCCTCTTTTTCTTGTGAGTAAAATGTTGAGTTTCTTATCCTAAGTATTTTTCCTTTCTGACAACTTACTTTTTTCTGTAAATTTTTTTTCTTTCTACTTTTACATTTATTTTCAATTTTTAATTGAATTTTTGTGAATTTTATGCAATATATTTTTATCATATTTAGATTCCATCCCATCTCATATTTACACATTACACCTCCCTTTACTACTCTCCTCTCCCAATTTCATGTTCTCCCTCCTCTCTTTCTCTCTCCATATATAGAAAAAAGCCTATAGACTTAAATTTATCCTCAAATGTCTTTCAGTGTATATCCGTCCACTGGAGGCTGATAAACCAATCAAGCATCACGTCCGTACAAGAGACTAACTCTCCCATTTCCAGCAGCCATTAGCTTCCCACAGTTCCACGGGTAGAGTTGGGATTTCTTATCCACTTCCCTATGTCTGGCTTGAGCTTATGTGGGACCTGTGCATTTTGTCACCATTGCTGTGAGTTCATATGAGTGATTTCCCTACTGTCTGGAAAACTCCATTTCCTTGTGGTTGCCTACTACCTCTCTTACAATCTGTCTGTTACCTCTTCTGCAATGATCCCTGAGTATTTGGTGGGGTAGAAGTTTGATATAGGTGTGCAATTTGGGGATAATCACTCTGCAGGCTCTTCTGCACTTTGACAGTTGTGGGTTTCCCTGTTAATCTCCATCTGGTGAATAAGGAAGCTTTTCTCGTGAGAGTTGAGCAATCAAATGATCATACTAAGTGATATAACACAGAACTAGAAAGGCAAATGTCACATGTTCTCTCTGTTACCTATATGCTACCTTAGAAATCTTAGATATACATATTTCATTTGAAAATCCAGAGAGGTCAGGAAAAAAATAAATGGCCGAGGCAGGGGGATTCATGGGAAGGGAAACAGAATACTGTGATATAAAGAGGATAGGGAAATAATAGACTGTGGTGGAAAAGGGAGGGCGGGGCATGGGAGGGAGGACAGGGAAAGATAACTAATACTGAAAGTCTTTAGAGAAAGACATATGGAAACTTACCATGGCAGAATCTTCTTAAAGTACATACATTTATATTAGCAAAGGAATTATAACAGAGGACATTGCCTCTAATAGATATTAGAAGTTAGCAAAGAAAAGGCTCAATGCCAGGGATGGATTCCCTCTTTTGAAGCTGTTGACCATGGGTTCCTTAGACCCTTAAACAGTATTGACAATTACCCCTGCTTTTTGTTACCCATGAGATCATGATGGTAAAACCCCATTTCTAAACATGTTACATATATGAACCACAGAAAAAACATAGATACATTAAGCTGGTACTGAAATCAAAGCTTCAATTCCACTGGCTACCTGTCATAGAGCTGGAACAAACATTTCCTCCATGCTCTACATGCTTCTAGAAGAAAAAAAATGAACCTTACCCAGCACTGAACACTGTGTGCTTCAGCAACTGGCTGGGCAAGATGTCACCTCTGCTGCAATAGTGGTATGAATATTATGGGAATAGCCAATTGCTTTCCAATTGAAGTTAAGATGGAGTATTTAGTAAGTGACATTTGAGTGATTAGACTCAGTATTGTCAATTATCATGGGAAAAAATTTAAGTGTTCAGAAAATGTTACCCACACAAATCTAAGATCACTACATATTAATTGGCTTATTTTCAATGATTAGGGAAATATGTCGTTTCTTATTCTAATAAAATAATTTTGAGAGTCAAAATTATACACATCAAAAAAAGAATGATTCTAGAGTCTAATCATTCAAATGGCATTTACTAAATACAGTAATTGAAAGGCATTTAATATCACCTAAACTGCAGTCACCACCAGCAGCGGCCGCTCCTCCGTTCTCATGGGTGCTGCTCCTTCGTTTTCATGGGCATTGAGGCTGCGCCTCTGTTTGCTCTGGGCTAAGGCTGCTCTCCTGCCTGCTCTGGGCTGAGGCCACTCTTCTGCTCATCTGGTGCTGAAGCAGTTCTTCTGCTTGCCCTGTGCTGCCTCCTGTCATCGCCGCTTCTGCTGAGTCCTGAACCCCAGGGCTGGTGAGGAGACTGTGTCAGCAGAGCCACTTTCAGACACAGAAGACTAGGTTCAGTGACACAGGTCTGCTTTATTGCAGGAAGGCACAAGCTTATATAGGGGTAGTGGTCCAATCACAGCACAGCAAGTAGGATACCTCATAAGCATAACAGGTTTAGCATCCTATCACAGTACAGCAAGTAGGATACCTTATTAGCATAACAGACGTAGCATCCTATCACAGAATAGTGGGTAGGATGCCTCATTAGCATACTGGGTTTCAGAATAAAGAGCCTGGATTCCTGGAAACCACATGACCCTGACTGTTGCAATATCCAAGTGTTGTAATTTGGATTCCAAGGGTTGTGATTAGGGAGTGGCGAGCTCTAGGCATCATTCTCATGATCTGCCAATGGGAACAAATGTCGCAAGGCATTCCTTGTGGCTCCAGCGGTCGGGCCGTTTCCTCAGGCCTGCTGTATAGCTGTCAATAAGACTTTCACCCTGTCTCAAGCCTGTCTCCCACATCTTCCCCCCGCTTTTTTAAAATTTTTTAAAGGTGAGGTATAGTTTAGAATATATAGCATATTGATATCAGTCCAGATACATCAAGGCAAAATAGAATGGCTCAGGGGGTCATTGTATCAAGAGCTCCCTCCCTCAAGATGGCAAGCTTTCTTAAGAGCAGATTGTGCCAACTCCATGCCAACCAGTGGGAGTTGAGATTCTTTGCCTCGGCATTGTTGTCCCCACCTCAAGGGTCACCCAGCATAATGGACTGTGCCTGTCTTAGGTTGTCCCATCTGTCTGGATCTTACCCATCATTGACTACCAGCCCTTGAAAGGTGGGTCCCTTTGTGTGATTTAGCAGAGGGAGAGGCAGTACATCCAGTATTGGCCTGTTTAAAGGCCTCCTCAGGGGTCAAGAATTTGTTGAAACCCATCAAAGTCTAATTATAGGTTGGTAAGGGCAAGGAACAGTGGGTCCTTGTTTGCAGAGACATGCCTGACAAGATCTGGAGGCAGGGCAACAGTTAACTGAAACTGCCTTAACAAAATTAACAGTGCAGAGTCCAAAAATTAGGAGATACCAGTAATGGCTATAGTCTCTGCTTGTGAAGTGAGATACTCAAGGTCATCCAAGGTTATCGGGTGTGCCATTGGAGCCAGTAGCTTTTGTGGTCTGTGACACTGGGTCAGGGTCTTGGTGGTTGAGAGGTGTGTCGCTTCCTCTGGGGTCAGGGCTGCCATCTCCATGGTTGGTGGTTGTGGAGGGAGGTTTTCTGTCTCAGGCAATTCTGATGTTCCGGGCTGGGATCCAAATGGGGGCTGGAACATTACCTGAAAAGACACAAGCTTAGCCCCGCCCTTTCATTAACAACAGGTGTCTATAATATGTTGGATATATTTGAGCTTGCCAAAGGAAGGGAAGTGAGTAACATCCATCTGCCAGATCTTGTTAGGGCAGGTGCAAGACCCATTGGTCTCCACAAGCCTGTCCTCCACAGGCCCAACATTTGCCCTTGTCTGTCTCAGCCTGTGGCTGGTGAGCAGCCAGTGCCTCAGCGAGAGCCGTGGCATGAGCTCAAGTGGTCCCCAATCCCGACAGGCCAGAATCCTTCAGAGACATCCTTGTGTCTAATGGATCCTACAGCAAGGCTGTATTCGGTAGAACAGACTTCACATACAAGATCTTTGAGCAAAGCATCTGAAGCCCCCAATGGCTGATTTTCCTATTAACGCTTTGTTGGCACCTTTCAACGAAGTCAGAGAAAGGCTCACCTAGTTTTGGTATTAATCTGGTCAATTTGGTATCATCACAAGTTGGCATACTTCAGAAAGCACAGAGCATGCAAAGCCGCACTTGTTCAAAGTAGCGAGGAGGTCCCTGTGCCTGGGCTTGTGGAGTTTCAAAAGTGCCACACCCTACCAAGGCGTCAAACCCAATGTTTTGAGCATTGGCATCTATTGCACTGTGCCTGTTGTTCGTATTCATCCTGATAAGCAGCCTTCCATAAGAGAAAATCACCTCCCTGTAGACAGGCATGGGCAATATTCTGCCAGTCATAGGGGGTGTTGGCTGCATGGCTGATTGTATCTAATAGCTGACCAAACCTAGGGGAATGAATGCTATCTTCAATGGCTGCTGCCTTACACAGCTTTTTTAAAGCATCATGAGAATATAGATTCCAGACATTAGGGTTCTGTAGTCCCTGATTGACAGTAACTGGGAAAAACTGTGGAAAATTACCCATTGTATCATAAGCAAGAGGCCTCGGTGGGAGGGGCTTCCAGTACTCCTCTGGAAGAGAGGGGTGGGTGGACTTGGGCGAAACTTCCTTAGAGCTAGTGCAAGATGGCAGAAAGTAGCCATTACCCCACAATGGTGAGGTGGAGGCTGCCTTAACTTCCTGTTTCTCATCAAAGCCAATATAAAATGGCAGAGGGTAGCCACTGCCCTGTAATGGTGGGGCAGGGGCGATCTTGACTTCCTGTTTTTCATCAGGGGAACCTCAAACCCTAGTTCATCATTTTTTATCTCATTATCAGCAGTCATCATTTCTGCACTGGAAGAGAAATCGGTTAGTTTGGTTTTGACTGGAAACACCTGGGACAAGCCGTCCCCACTATCCTGTTGCTTTATTTGTTTATCTGTGTGTTTTAGTATGAGATTATTCTGTTCAGGGACATTGGGGGGAACTCCCCAAAGTGAGGCCAGAATGGCAGTCACAATGGGGTAGAATAGCCCAGATAATGGACACCCCTCCATGACTTCTCTCTTTCTGGCCATGAATAGCACACAAGCTAATTGCTCCAGATCCCAATAGCAGGAATCTGTAAACCAAGGAGCAAGAGCACTTCATCTAATACCTTAGTTACTTCCTTCTCTGTTACCCTAATTTGCCTACTCCTGAGGAGAGAAACCAGTGCAGCAGTGCAGGGGCCAGTACTGGAGGTCAATCACCCTGCAAGACATACCCAGAAGGACTCAGGAGCCATTCAGGAAGATGATCGGTGGAGACAGGAATGACTTGTCAAACTGACAACTGCAATCCAGAAGAAGAAGCACAGGAGAACAAAAGCAGAGAGCACTCATGGAAGAATCACTGGCAGAGGGCATCTGGAGCCCTAAGTGTTATAGCTCCTTGGGGGCAGGAGTATTCGTCCCCCACGCTGGGCGCCAGCTGCTGTCACCACCAGTGGTGGCCACTCCTTCCTTCTCGTGGGTGCCACTCCTTTGTTCTCATGGGCATCAAGGCTGCTCTTCTGCTAGCTGTGGGCTGAGGCCACTCTTCTGCTTGCCCTGGGCTGAGGCCACTCTTCTCCTCACCTGATGCTGAGGCAGCTCTTTTGCTTTCCTGGTGCTGAGGAAGCTCTTCTGCTTGCCTGGTGCTGTGGCAGCTCTTCTGCTTGCCCTGTGCTGTCTCCTGTCCTCACCAATTCTGCCTGGTCCCAGACCCCAGGGCTGGTGAGGAGACTGTGTCAGTGGAGCCGCATTCAGACACAGGAGACTAGTTTCAGTGACACAGGTCTGCTTTATTGCAGGAAGGCACAAGCTTATATAGGGGTAATGGTCCAATCACCGCACAGCAAGTAGGATAACTCATTAGCATAACAGGTTTAGCATCCTATCACAGTACAGTAAGTAGGATACTATATTAGCATAAGAGGTTATCATCCTATCACAGTACAGGAAGTAAGATACTTTATTAGCATAACACACTTAGCATCCTATTAGCATAACAGACTTAATGGCCTATCACAGAATAATGGGTATGATGTCTCATTAGCATATTGGGTTTCAGATTACAGAGCCTGGATTCCTGGAAACCACATGACCCTGACTGTTGCAATATCTAAGTTTTGCAATTTGGATTCCAAGGGTGGTGATTAGGGAGTGGTGAGCTCTAGGCATCAGTCTCATGATCTGCCAATGGGAGCAAATGTCACAAGGCATTCCTTGTGGCTCCAGTGGTCGGGCCATTGCCTCGGGCCTGCTGTATGGCTGTCAATAAGACTTTCACCCTAGTCTCAAGCCTGTCTCCCACACTAAACTCCTTTCCATTCTTGTGCACACCTTCCTTTGTCAATAGGAGTCCCAAGATAAGTCCAAAAGGAAATAGTCTTTAATAATTCAGTGTATTTTTATTTTCTGAAGACATTACACTTGTTAAGTGGGCCAGCACGATGGCTCAGCTGGTAAAGGCAGCTACTGCTGAGCGTGATGACCTGAGTGTGATCTCCAGGACCAACATGGCAGGACAGAACACATTCCTATGTGTGGTTCTCTGTCTTCCTTATGTGTGCCATGGCATGCTTACACACATATAGTACCACAAATGAATAAGTGAAATAAACATTAAAAATGCTTTTCAACATTTGAACAATAAGCACAATAAGATGGAAAATCAAATTATTTTTTCCACTCTTTTATAATCTTATCTATTTATCCATCTTAAAATTTTATAGGTGAGTGTGGGGGTCTCATGCCTTTAATCCCAGTACTGGGGAGCAGAGGCAAGCAGATGTCTGTGTGAATTAGGCCAACCTGGTCTACACAGTGAGTTCCTTGCCAGTTGGGGTTACAGGGAGAACCTGTCTCAAAAGGCCAAAAAAAAAAAAAAAAAAAAAAAAAATCTATGCAGAAAGAAAACTATAGAAGTGATGCTCTAATACTGAAACCTATTCTAAAATATGGTACTCTTTTCCAATAAAAAGAAAAATTGAAATCTTAATTAGGAATTTCCCTGGAGGGTAACATTTCTTCTGACTAGGCAAATAGATCACACAGCTTTCTTCTTCATCTGTTCTTCTTTTATACCTTTAAATGAATTTAAGACACACAAAATTTCATTTTGATCCCCTAGCTGTAAGATGATACAAGGTAACTCCCCCACCTGAGATGAACTTGACTAATGTGCCTTTACTGCAATTTTATGTGAATTTCTCTTTACTACTTTGTGATGTACAAGTGGTAAGGATACTTCATCTATAAAGACTTTTTTCAATAGGGGTAGAGGTAGAATTCTGCCTCTGGTCCACAGTGAGCAAAGCTGGAATCTTGGATGCAAGAAAAGCAACCATGACCCTCACAATAGTCTTCAAGGAGAGATGACTGGTGAGCACTGACTTTCATGGTCTGTGTGGAAAACAACCTACAAAGAAGAGCTTTAAATAACTTTCACTGTGATTCCCATACAGCTTCACTGTTACTATGGGTTATTTAATTTTAACAGACTTTCTCCTTCAAAACGTTTGTCTTTATGTTTCAAGTCATTCAATGTATTTGTATGCCTATAATAAAGGGAAGCCAAGTTTTGACATGTGATATAATATGTTGGTTAATCCTGGGTCTCCCTTCTCAATGAAATAACTAACATAAAGTAATTTAGTACACATGCATACACATACATGTGCTTTTATTTGACTGGCACTAACCTAAACGCTGTTAACATTTAAAGCACTTCTATATGAAAATTATCACCATCTCTCATTTCAGACAAGAAAACTGAGATATAAAGATGCTTACTCATAGTCCAAAGTCACCAATAGGAATTACAAATCCAAATTTACGGTTTTGAACATGTTGGTCTGAGCCCTTCATTATCTGATCTACAGACATTGAGAGACACCAACAACTTTATAAAACTTTTCAGAAGCTACTTGTAGACTTTTTAAAGCTCTGAATAGCTCTTTCAAAAAAGTTTGTTAAAAACCAGAAGCCCCTGACTATTTTGTGAAGATGTCATGTTTCAGAGGCTAAGAAAAAATATACTTTGGGATAGCAGGAAACCAAGTAAAGCACTCACACAGCTTGCAGGAACTGAATCTGCAAGAAGCCTTTGATGATGATAGAGTCTATGAGTACAATTTAAAAAATATTTTATTATTATTATTTTTTTTTTCATGTGTGACTGTATTGCCTGCATTGTGTAAGTGCACCCATGTCGTGCAATGCCCATGGAGGTCAAAAGATGGCATCTGATCCCTTGGACCTGGAGTTACAGATGGTTGTTAGCCACAATGCGAGTTTGGGATTCAAACCTGTGTCCTCTATAAGAGCAGCCAGTGCTCTTAACCTCTGATCCATCTCTTCAGTCCAATGAGTAATTAAGACTGCTAAAGTTCTGTCACCTAGAACCTCTCTGTTTATTTCTAATTAATATAGTTAAACTTGAAAATTATGATGCCAAAGTTCAGGATATAGGGTTTCTGAAACAAATTTTGTCAATCTTGTTAATCTTCTCAACAAATTCTTTGTATCATTGATTCTTTGTATTTTTTTCCCTTTTCTTTTTTCATTATTTTCAGTCCTGATATTGATGATCTCTTTCCATCTCCCCTTTGTGTTTTTTTCTTACTTTTTCCCAAGGTATTCAGGTACATCATTAAGTTATTAACATGAGGTCTCTCCGAGTTTTGATGGAGGCAGTTAGTGCTATGAACTTTCCTCCTAGTGCTGCCATCATTTTGTCCATAGACTTTGATACGTTATGTTTATTTTCATTCAGTTCTAGAAAGTTTTATATTTCCTTCTTGATTTCTCCCTTGGCCCAGTTTTCATTCAGTAGTGTATTATTTAGCTCCATATGTTTGTATACTTTCCCCCCATTTTATTCTTGTTGATATCCAACTTTATTCCTTTATGATCAGATAGAATGTAGGCCCGCTATTTCAATTTTCTTAAATTTGTTGAGACTTCCTCTGTGTACTAATATATGGTAAATTTTGGAGAATCTTCCATGGGCTAACGAGAAGAAAGTGATTCTTTGGTATTTGGATGAAATTTTCTGTGACATGTCTGTGACATTCTTTTAACTTATGCTGTCATTTAATTTCAGGGTTTCTTTATTTACTTTTTGTCTGGATGACATGTCTGTTGGTGAGAGTGGTATTGATGTTACCCACTATCACTATGTCAGAGTCTACCTGTGATTTTAGACCAAAGAGTTTTTTTTTTTTTAATTTTCAATTTTCTTTTGAGAATTTTGCAAATGATTATTGTCTTTTTATTATATCCATCCCTCCCTGCTCTCCACCAACTTCTCCCATGTCCCCCCACTCCTTCTCAATTCATTGTCCTCTTCTTTTATTATTACATATACATACAAAATACTAATAAATACACACCTATATAACATATACACAGATATATATATATAAACATATATTTATATATAAGTCAATGAGTCCATTTAGTGGTGCACATTTGTACAAATTTTTATGGTTGCCCACTTGGAATTAGACAACTTCTTTGGGAGCTATTCCCTGGAGAAAATTGATTTTCTCTCCCTCAACATCCATTAGTTTTTTGTAATTCTTCACCTTGGTGTGGGACCCCTTGACATTCCCTTCATACACCTCATATCAACTGTTTTTGTTATGATGCTCATATCATTGGACTAACATATGATGGAGGTTTCATTGGTGCAGTGTCCCTATCATGTCTAGAATGTATTAACAAGCAGCAACTGTCTTGTTGTTCTGGCTCTTACATTCTTTCTGACCCTTTTTCCATGATGCTCCCTAGCCTTGGGTATAGAGGTTGTGTATTAGCCACTTTTCAGTTGCTGTGATAAAACACACTGACCAAGGGAACATATAGAAGGAAGAGTTTATTTAGCTTAAGGTTCCAAAGGGGCAAGTGTCCTTCATGGTGGGGAGGCATGGTGGCAGAGGTGTTTGGAGTATGAGCAGAAAGCAGAAGCTCACATCTTCAAGCAGGTACAGGAAACAGAGCATGACTAGAAATCTGGCATGGGTTAAAAACTCTCTACCCTCCACCCCCCCCACCCGCCTCCATGCCCCGAGTGACGTGGTTCCTCCAGCAAGGCCACATCTTCTAAGACCTCCCAAAACAGCGCCACCACCTAGGGACAAAATGCTCAAATACTTGGAGCCAATGGGGCATTCTCATTCAAACCACCACAGGTTGCATTGCTGTTATGTCACTTAGGGCTGAGGATCTCTCAGTCACTTTTTCTCTGCATCTGACTTGTTGCAGAACTTTGTAGTAGTCTTCATCTGTTACAAAAAAAAGCACCTTTGATGAGCCATGAGAGAGTTACTTGTGTGTGAGTATAAGAATACATATTTAGAATAGTAAGAAATTACATTGGTCTAGGGAAGTGAAGAAGTAGATTTTTCTCTAGGGTCTATGATCTAGCCAGCCATGTGTCCTTATCTGTGTTTATAGTACTATGCATGATTTAACTCCCATTGAGTCTAAATACAACTAGACAGCTGTTGTTTACCTCCAACATAAAAGTGCCACTACTGTACCAATGGAGATAGTTGGCCAGGCCAGTCATTTTTGTGGTCGGGTAAACTCTACAGCTGGGTAGGATCATTGATTGACTTTCTCCCTTGGCAGCTTGCATAGTATCTTCTGAAACTTTTACAGCTAGTCTTCAGAAAAGAGTTTTACAGATCAGTTCAAGCTCAATTACTCTATGTCCTGTGCTTGAGGCATGTTGTGTCTTCAGCCATAGGGTCTTACCTTTAAATTCTGGCAGGCAATCAAGGGCTGTTACAATAACCTGTATTATTTTGGGAGTCTTTTGGAATACACAAACCAACAAGTCAAAGGAAAGGTTCTCATGTCTGCCCTCATTATTTTTATTACATATCCATCAGCTATACACATACACTCACATTTATATGTGTATTTTTCAGTTGTCTTATTAAATAGTACATTTCCCCTTGGTTCTTCACACCACTGATATTGTTCATCTCTTTTCCTCTCTCTGTTCCATATAGCCCTCCCTCCTTCCTTCCTCACTTTTGTTTCCTCCCATTTCCCCCATTTCCTACTTGGTAACTCCTGTTTCCTACTATCTCCCTCTCTGGAATGCCTTCACTTTACCCTCCTTGGCTACTTTCCATTTTCCTGGATTTTGTGGTTTTTTCAGGATATATACTGACATCTAAGGATTTAAGTGGTTTGCTTTATGAAATTTGGTGCCTCTCTCTTTGCTGAATATATATTTAAGACAACAATATCCTCTTGTTATAATTTTCAGTTACTAGTAAGAACATCCTTCCCTGTTTCTTCTGACTAGTTTTAGTTTGACATCTAGTCTGTCAAATATTAGAATAGCTATCCCTCCTTGTTTCTTAGTTCTATTTGTTTGCAATAACTTTTCCCATCCTTTTATTCTAAGGTGGTGACATTCATTGAATGTGAGGTGTGTTCTTTGGAGCCTGCAAAATGATTGATCTTGTTGTCTAATACAATTAGCCTATCAGTTATTATTGGAAAATTAAGATAATTAATATTGAGAGATTTTATTCACCAATGTTTGTTACTTCTTGTTATTTTGTTCTTGAGATTTTTTTTTTTTTGGCCTCTTTTGGTTAGTGGTTCTGGATTTAATTATTTACTCCTTGTAAAATTTTTGGTGTGTTGGATATAAATTCCTTCAATCAGTTTTCATCATGGAATGTTTAGCTTTCTCTTTCTATCACCACTGAATGTTTTGCTGGGTATAACAGTCTATATCTGTGGTATTTAAGAAACTGTAGAACAGCAGTCTATTCATTCCCTTCTGACATTCAAAGTCTCCTTTGAAAAGTCAGGTGTTATTCTTGTAGGCCTGACTTTGATGTGATTTGATCTGTCTCTTACACCTTTCAGTATCCTTTCTTTGTTCTGTTTATTTATCATTCTGATTATTATATACATGAAGAGTTTCTTACCTAATCCTGTATATTTGGTGTTCTATATGCCATATATGCCTCCTGCACTTTAATAAGCATCTTTTTCCTTAGATTTTAGAAATTTTTGACTATAATTTTTTGAAAATATTTTTGTGTCTTTGGGCTTTCTGTTTCTTCTCCTATACCTATGATTTTTGGGGTTGGTGTTTTTATAGTGTCCCAGGTTTCCTACACAATCCATTCCTTGCAGTTTTTTTGTTTTCAAATATTTTCTTTGACTGAGTGACCCAATTCCTATACTGTGTCTTCATGGCTTGACATTCTACTTTTATTGGTGAGGCTTTCTATTGAGTTTTTTATTTCTCTGACTTTCCAACTTCAAATTTTATTTCAGTTTAGCTTTTCTTCAGAAATTCTATCCCCTCCTTAAATTATATGTTCATATCTATGTTTTGTTTACCTCATTCAACTGTTTGCTTTTGTTTGCCTGTCAATGAGGTTCCTTCTACATAGTTATCATTGCTATTTTGAAATCATGTCTTATGTATCAACTAAGCTGTGCATCTCAGGAGATGTTGCAGGAGGTGTACTAATTTCTGGAGGAGACTAATTGTCTTGATTAGTCATGTTGCTTATTTTTGTGATGAGATCTAGGAATCTGAAGTTAGGTCATTAGTACTGTTTCTTGGTATGGATTTCTAGTCCCCCCTTTGCTGAGCAGATTTTTCGATCATTTACTATTGCTTCAGCTTGTCAGGTTTCAGACCAACTAAACAATGTTTGTTATTTGACCTTGAGGTAACTCTGGGCTGATATGTTAATGGAGTGTCAAACATATTTTTTGCACTGTTGTGAATATGTGCACTTCTTAGCTGAGCAATAAACCTTCTGTGGAGTTAGAGTGTCACTATCAATCTTCAGAAGTCTGTGAATGGCTCACAAGTTTCTCCAAGTGATCTTTTGGTGGCAGGGGCTGGAATCACAGTGGGAATGAACAGTGCTCCCAGGGGTACTGGCCCTGAAGGACACACTCATCTCAGGCAGAAGTGAATGGGGTGGAGGATGGATTGGAAGTTTTTGTATGAGTTCCAGTTGTCGGTAGCCTTTCTGTTTTCTAGGCAGTGTGGTGTTTGAAGTGGTAAGTGAGGGAGAAGTTCTGCTTGTTGCTAGTGGCAGTTTCATGGGGCTTACCTTAGATTGTCACAGGGAGCTATGCACACATAGAGCCAGAGGCTCCTGTGTGGGCTTGGGACCAGGATCTGAAGCTATAGGTTAAGGTTAAGACCTTTGGTCGGGATTTACCAAGAGTCATGCACTGGCAACTCCCAAGAGGCAGGAGTAGCTGCTTGGCCTTGGGGTGGGGCACTGGGGTTGTGTAACTAGGGTTCCCAATCCTGGTGAAGCTACCCACGTGGTACTAGGGGCTGTGTGGAGGGAAGGATCATGGTTTAGGCTTGTGACAAGGTTCTGTGGCTGAGTATGTACCTGTGGTTTGGGGACTGGAGTTCAGGTGGAGTCCTGGTTCCTGAGCCTTGTGATGCTGACAGTTGCATGGAGTGAGAGGGGGTGGTTGCTGTCTTGGCCCCAGCCAGGGAGGGTTATAGGGCTGCTGTGTATCTGGAGTTAAGAATTCAAGAGTCAAGAGGAGCCATACACCTCGTCTTTCTTACGGCATGGAGGGAGGGTGACCTGTCTGGGCTCAGGGCCTGGCTGGGGCTGTGTATCTACCTGAGGTTTGGGTTTCCAATTTCAGCGTTTGCTTATAGCATGGGGTCCCTGGGTCAGTAGCAGGGACGGAAAAGCTGTTTTTTGTTTGTTTGTTTGTTTGTTTTTTCCATTATTTTTGGAATTAATTAAAAAAGTAAAGTAGTAGTTGATTCCTAAATGTTGGTATAACACATTGTTGTTGGTTTGAGGCTTCTCTTTGATACAAAAGTTTACTTTCTTACTGATTTAACTTTGTTGCTTGATGTTGTTCAGGTTTTTATTCTCATCATTCAGTCTGTGTAAGAAATCTGTGTCAAGTAATTGGTTCTAGGTTATCAAATATGGTGGCAGATAGATAGCTATTAAAAAGAAAGTACCTTAGTCCAAATCATTTATATACATTATTCTAGCTGAGAGAAAGCAAAACAAAACAAAACAACAACAACAACAAAACTATCTAAAACCCTAGTTCCTAACACTAAAAACTTAGGAGATACACTTTAGTAATATTTGAGGATTTTCACAGGCTACTTCATTGTGGTGTGTTTTGACATGTGTTCTAGGAAAATTCTTGTTAAGTGTCTTACAATGAAATTTTAGCACTTCCATAGCCCAACCATAATTCCATTATTCTTCCCATTTCATTCAATTATTTAGATGTACCCCAGGTCGTCATCCAAATTTCTTTTGGGGATTTTACACAAATACTTTTTTGTCTTCTAAGATAGAAGCTCTTTTCTGTGATTAAAGTCATGCGTGCAACTATAAACTAGGAAGGCTCTTAGAGTCTATTTTACATTCATGAAACCCTTCAAGTCCTGTAAGAAAAAGCCATCTTCTGATCCTAGGATGACTAATGCATTCTGGGTTGTAGTCATAAAACTTAGGGTAAAAAAGAAATACTCAAATCAAATGAAATCAAATCAAACTCTCCACTTTAGAGGTTTTGCCTTGATGCTGTGTCTCCACTGTAGATCCTTTTAAGGTTGATCAGGATAAGACTTGTTTTACACAAGATTTTCTTGTGAAAAAGGCAGTGAGTGGAGGGAATTGAAGGTTAATACATGAACTGAGTTATGTTCTTCATTTCTGGTTTCCAAGCTCTTTGTCTGAGTTATTTAAAAATAACATAGATGTTTCTGATAGCCTGTAATTTTGAGTGTCTATTTTTAATTAGGCAAGGTACATAAGCATTTTAATTATACATCCAAATATACCATATGATATTTCCTTCTAAGAAAATAAAGTAATTTAATTTCTTCATCATTAAATACAAGGGCAGTAAAATCTTATGGATACACTTTCAACTTAAGATATTGGGATTTTTTTGTAATAAAATATGCCCAGATTATATCCTCTTAAATTTCTCTAAGCTAATGAAGTGTATGAAAGTAATGAAGTTAAACCGTAGCTTGTTAAGTGTGGCACAATAGTCCAACATAATAAAGAAAAAAGAAATTCTTCCCTTGTTCTGGCGCTGTGGCTCAGAACCGGTTTCTTCACTTGTTTATGAATACAATACAGCAAAAGTAAATGCATTTTGTTTGTTTTGGATGAGAGAAAATTTAAATACAGCTATATTAGTTGTGTGTATCTGTCTTTTTCTTTGCTACCATCATAAACTGATTTAATTATAAAATTAGGCATGAGGGCATAATAAAAGGTTCTTGGTCATAACATTAGGCACCATGAACCCTGCATTTTTCAGACATTTTTAGTATATAAAAATCATAGGGACTGGAAAAATGTCTCAGTAGTTATGAACACTAGCTGCTCTTCTAGAGGACCTGGGTTCAGCCAGCACCCACATGGCAGCTAACAATTGTCCTCAACTCCATTTCCAGGGCATCCAACACCCCTCTTCTGGTCTCTGCGGATAATGCATGACATGGGTACACTCACATACATGTCAGCAAAACACTCACAACAAAATAAACAAATCAAAAAGAAGTTAAAGATAATAGAATTTTCCACATTTCTGTTGCAACTAACCAAATAATCTTTACTGTGTAATGACTCAGAATTCTTAGTTTTCTTAAATAGAAATTAAGTTCAGAAAAATATTATAGGTATATCAAATACTCTAAAATGAGGTAGCAATGGGTGCTTAAGGAAAACAGCTATGAAGCCCGGCTTTTGTTTACATTCAGGGCTCTAAGAAAACTTGTTCAACATGTTAGAAACTTAATTTATTATCCACAAAATGGAGTTGGGTCCATTTTTTGTAGGTGTTATGGGATTATGAAAATACATGTAATCATTAATCATGAAATGTGAATTTGTCAAATGATGCTTATTACTATTTTATCATCTTTAGTCTTCATCCACTTCTTTCCCATTGTCTTCTCTCTGTTTCCTTACCAGCAGTCTGTCTCTCTAATCACATTTTATACTTAGTTTATAAAAGCATCATTTTCTTCCTCCTCCTCCTCCACCTCCCCCTCTCCTCCTCCTCCTCCTCTTCCTCCTATTGCTCCTACTCCTTCTCTTTCTTCTTCTTGTATGTGTGTTTTTGAGACAGGGTCTCCCTGTAGCCTCAGCTGGCTTGGAACTCACTAGGTAGTCCAGGCTGGCCTCAAACCCACAGAGATTCGCTTGCCTCTGTCTCCCTAGTGCTGGGATTAAAGTTGTGAGCCACCACATAGGGCCATTTTATTCTTCTTAACCAGTCAATGGGAATAAACTTGAGCCATCTAATAGTGTCTACTGTGTTATTTATTTTCCTATTCTTGTGATAAAACACAATTACCAAAAGCAAGTTAAGGAAGAGAGAGTTTATTTCAGTATATATTTCTAGAGGGAGAGCCCATAAGGTCGGGGACAGCACAGCAGCAAACAGAGCATGAAGCTGAGAGATGACATTTCCATCCACATATAGGAAACATAGACAGCAAGGTAGAAGTCAGGCAAAGCTACAAATTTTCAAAGCCCACCCATTAACATATCCCAAGGTTCTACAGTGGTCCAAAAGTTCCACAGCCTTCCAAAACTGTGTCATCAAGTGCGTAAATACCTGACCTATGGGGAACATTTTTCTTTCAAACCACATTCTACCTAAACTTTGTCAACATGTGTTTAATCAGAAATGTTTAACAAGAAATTAAGACTAAAGGCTAATCTTTGGTAATTTCCATCACACATTTAAAAAATGCTTAAATTTCAGATATGTTGGGTGATGTAAACAGTTCAGGCACATGTTTTGGCTAAACTTCAGTTCTACTCTCTAGGAGTTTGTGACAGGATGAAGACTTGAAATGAACATAAATCAGACTAACAGACAGAAAGCACACAAGCTATTTAATGTATTTTAAGTGACAATGAGAACACCCTAATGGACGTGAAAATATTTTTAAAAAGGCAAAAGCTAAATGCTTATTTTACTATGCTGAGCAAATATAATGGAAAAGTATCTAAGCTCTATAAGAAGGCTAAAGAAAGACAGATTTGTTTTGTTAACAATTTTCTTTAAGATTCACCTTCCTGTTCTTGACATAAGAATACCACTTTTTCCTGGCATAGAAAAGTCATCTTCCATATGGAATTTTATCTCCTATGTTAGAGAATAAAAAGAGAAATGTCACAGCATTCTTCTTAGACATTTTTTTAAGTTCATTTTGCTCAAAATAATCCTATGCCAATGTGGCATATTTTGAATGAATATATTGTGACACACCCAGAGATAAGCAAATTATCTGTATTGTGAGCCTTTCTTTCTGAATTGTACTGCATGTGCCTGGAAAACAAAAAAAAATTCTCACAAATGAGATGATTTTTCACATTATCTTTGTGTGACTTTATATGTTTCTGTAATTCTATCCATGGGATATCTATGTTTTCAAATGACTGTGTGAATGCAAATGTGGCCACACAAACCAACCAAAATGGACATATTTCAGAGCCTCACAAGATTACTGATGTTTTCCCATGTGTTAGAAATAGAAAGGGAAAACACTTGGCGGGGAATCTTCTGAGAGCAAACATCATGAGCTTCACAAAACTGTGCTTAGAAGACATACCTCTCTTCTCATTGGCTCCTTTGAATGACACGTCCTCTCTGAAGACATTCTGAATATGAAGAATTAACTGTTCCTTCATGCAATTTACTGTAGCATAGTTCTTAAGTTTTGTTGTAGTATATTGCATTTCAGTAGTTTTTTTTTGAATACTTGCATCTTTAATATCCAAGTAAATCGTTCTTCTCTTTTAGGTGGGTACTAAGCCAAGAAACCATCTTTGAATATTTATTGACTATTGCCATCATGAAGGAAAATGTCTTCCTCCTCTTAAAAATTGATATGCAACCTTTCTTCAGAGGGCAATTTTCTAAGAGCCTATTGTGCTTAATTTTGCTATAAGGTAAGTTTATTCAGGATAGGACACATTAGGAACTAAAATATTATTTTACTAGGATGAATTTGTAAGTTCACTGTATTTTAAGTCTATTATGCTGTCTAGGGTTTTTTTTTTTGTTATTTTCATATGTCATCCATTATATCACATATATAAATATGAGTTTTCATTTCAAATTTTAGAATTATTTTGAATTTTTTCTATTCCTTTCTTAGTTGTAGGATGTGTATTTATTGAAGAAAGATGAGAGAGTTCCAGGATGTCCTCAAGTGACTTTCCTGATTTGCTGGCCAAGGCAGAGCTGCCTTCTTC
>NW_008332663.1:388175-426010 GCF_000622305.1 Nannospalax galili | reverse complement strand
TATATATATAAAGTAAAAACATCCGATTTTAGGAACTTTAAAAAGTGCTACAGGATTAGAACTAAGATTAAATAAGGTCTCCTTAATGACAGACAATTCTATTAAATCAGAGAAGTATCTACCACATGGAATCAGAATAAGATCAAATTAAGCATTTTTCTTTCATACAGGGTATTTTATTCATTCTATCCTCACACTTTTGAAGATTAAGCTCTTCAAACCACATTTTCTCAGAGAATAGATAACATTCTCAAAGGAGAAATGCCTGGCATTTTGTTGGTGAGTAGAATTCTTTATATTTATATACTAAATCTGACTTAGATATGTAGTGATGGTGACTTTTTTTTTTAATTTCAGGAGTGAAATCAGTTGAAAAGTGCTACTAAACTTCTGTAATTCTATTACCAGGTCCCCAAACTCTGTAGATTGGGAAAGACATTTATTATCAGATTTGCGCTTGTGGTCCAGTTGTCTCATTATTGTCCCTGCATTCCTGCAGATCTTTGTGTATATATGGGGTGCTTAAAACATGTGAAACGCTGGAACACTCATTCTCCACCAGTTCCTCTAATTTTGCAGGAGATAGCAGCAAGCGTGCTCAACATGGGAGATATTTTTGGATTCCGAGACCAAATGAAGCCAGACATTTCATGTAGTGCAGTATGTCCACATGGAGCTGAAAAACAGATTTTTCAGTCTCATGCAGTCCTTAAAATGAAACAAATTCGAAGAAGGAGAATATTTAGTTAAGAATATCTACTTTACATTCATTTTTGTGCACCCACATATTCGTGGATTCCAAGCCATACATCTAGAATAAATTATTTATATTAAGCAACTTAAGGGCAGGCTGTATTATCTAGAAAGAGGCAGTAGTAGGAAAGAATTAAAAATTAGCTAGCATAATTTTGGAATAATCTGGGCAATGAGCTAATTTGAGGTTACATTAAATACCTCAAAAAGGAAATAAGAAGCCATCACTGATGGGCAAATTGGTTCCTTTCAGAGTAAAGTTGATTATTCTGTTATTTACCCAAATCATATGGTTTATTTTCAACTTGTTAATTCATATAAAGGAATATTCTTTGTCCTGCCAATTCCCAATCTTTATTCTTATAGAGTCCTCAGTTCATAAATATGCACAAGTAGTACATACATTTGCAATGATCATAAGAAATTTGGGAAGAAAAATGAAAAAGATATGGTAACAGTACAACAAAGCTGGACATGGTAGTTCATGTCTCTAAACTCAGCACTTTAAAGGATGAGGTGGAGGAATTGCTATGAGTTCAAGGCCATTCTGGACAAGGTCATCTAAGGATTTGCAGTAAGACTTTTTAAAAATAATTTAAAAAAAAAGCTTTTTGAAAATTGCAATAGGAGCTGGAGAGATTGCTCAGTGGTCAAGAGCACTGGGATGTGGATTCGATTCCCATACTTTTTAAAAATGAAAATTTGTAATGAAGAAAAGAAAGTAACAACAAAAGAGAATATAGCTTTGGTTCAATGAGTCGGAGAAGAATTTTCTAAGTAACCATTGATCTTAATAAGAGACAAAAGGCTAAGTGAAAATTGATCAGTCGATGGTGAAAAGAAAAAAAGCAATGTGGGACTGAGAATCTTATACTGGATTTATCTCTTAAAGTAAGATGGAATGTATACCATTTAAGGGACAAGTTGAAGGCCATTGTGTCTGGACAACAATAAGAGCAGGTGATAAGTTGAAGTGATAAAAGAGTTGTGCTAATGTACCCTGACACCATCTACCATGGAAAAAAGCAAGGTGATAAGTGTACATCATGTTAGTAAGTAATCTGCTTTTTCTTGAACCTAAGTCATAAAACCAGTTTCCTTGTTAAAATTCCTGATTATCATTTTGTAGTATTTTCTGAAAAATACAGGCATAGGTCATGACTTTACATGCATTATTACCTTGATAATTAGTACATATTTAGTATATACCTTCCTTTATTCTTTCATTTGTTCAACAAACTAATCTGCATACCCGTATGTTCTGTAAGTTATGTTAGATATCTGGAGATAGGAGATAGAAGGACAGACATACAGTATTTTGTCTTCAGGAAGTTTATAGTTTAGTGGCAAATGCAGTATATATTTTTTAATTCAAATGTTTCATTCTAGAATTTTGAACTTTTATAGAAAATTGTGAATATAGTACAGAGAGTTTGTGTATACATCACATTCAGGCACCCAAGAGGATATTATGACACATTTCTCATTGTTAGTGAAATTATACATATTAGGTTCCCCAGCCAGACAGTCAATGGAATGACAAGATAGATGGATAGATAGATGGATATATGGTTGGATAGATCGATGAAAGATAGCTCATAGATAAGAGAAGTTCATTAGGGGCATTTGTTCATGAGGTTATAGATGTTGAGAGGTTCCACAACAGGTCACTTAGAAGCTAGAGATTCTAGGATATCAGAAATGTAGCTCAGGTCAAGTCAGAAGGCCACTGATAGAGAGGAGTCACTCATGTAACCGTACATGTCTGAGGCTAAAATGGGAGCTATGTGAATCTGGAGTTCTGTTGCCCAAGATAAGGAAGAAAAGGGTGTCTGAGCTCCAGAAGAGCCTCGAAATCCACCTTTCCTTTATCTTGTCTATCTAGTTGTGTTCTAGTCAGTCTAAATGGTACCTACTCATATTGAGCTGAGCTTTCTTGCATAATCTATCCCCACACATCAGATTCTGGAAACATCTTCACAGATGAACTGGAAAATATGTTTGGTCAGTTATTTAGGTGCAATCAAGTGGTCATCATGAACTAGCCATCGTAATGGTTTAGAAAGTATATACTTTATTTAGGCTTCCTTGATTGTTGCCTACTATACATTTCCTGTTCTAGGATGCCATGTTTCATTTGGTCCTTAAGTATCCTCAGGCTTCTTTTATAAAGGGGTGTTCCTTGGACTATGCTTATTTTGATGATCTTGAAATTTTGAAGCATTCTCTTAATGTATTTTGTAGTACATCCATCAATAGGATTTATTTGATATTTTTCTCATGATTAAACTGTAGTTGTGTTAGGAAAGGAAGATCATAAGGGTGAAATTATATCTTCATCCTATCATGTTAAGAGTGAATACCATCAGCATGGTATATCTACAAATGGTGAACTTGATCACCATGATGTGTTAGTATATGTCAGGTAGTAAAATAGGTTTTTTATGGGGCTGAAAAATGGTTCGGCAGCTAAGAGCACTGGACGCTCTTGTAGAGGAACTAGGTTTAATTCCCAGAACATACATGGCAGCTAAGAACTGTTCTTGGCTCCAGTTTCAGAGGATCTGACGTCCTCTTCTGACTTCTGTGGCATTGCACAACATGGGTCCACTCACATAACATGTGGGCAATACCCTCATACACATAAAATCAAAATAATAAAATATTTTTAAAAAATTGATTTTTATACTGTATTTGACAAGGAAGTCTCTATGTACAAGCCCAAATGTTGTAAAAGGGTAGCTATTCTGTACCTCCATGTCAGAGGAGTTCCTGCATAAATCATTTGGAATACATCAGCAGGAGACGCTTGTTTTATTTATTAGAAATATTACTTGTATTAATATGGATTCAAGAATATTTTACATTTTATATAATCCAATATTGTTTTCATTGCTTTTTGTACAAATCATTATAATTCTCATTGTGAACCCTTTTTTGATCCTTACTTGCCCCATTGGAAATCCATTTTCCCTTTTCCATGTTTATTTTAGTGAGGTCACATAGTTCTTTCCCTTCTTGATTATGTCACTTCTGAGATGTGAACTGTAACACCAGCAGGCAGCCAATTCCTTATTCTGAATGAATAGCTAGAATCTCAGAGGCTTCTTGGTACCTGGACATTGAATTTACCAGGCCTCTACTCTGATTAGAAATGATTTCCTTGTGTGTACATTTCCCGTCTTGTTATCTGTGCTGGATAGCTTTAGTCAACTTGACACACCAGGGTTGAGGGAGCCTCAACTGGAGAATTTCCTTCATTGGACTGGCCTGTGGCCATGTCCATGGTGCACCTCCTTGATTGTTGAGTGATGTGGGAGGGCCCAGCCCACTGTGGGTGGTGCCATCCATGGGCAGGTGGGCCTGTGTTGCATAAAAAACAGGCTGAGCAGGGGCCAGGGGAGCAAGCCAGTAAGTCGTGTTCCTCCATGGCCTGTGTCTCGGCTCCTGCCACCAGGTTCCTGCTTTGAGTTCCTACCATGTGCTCCCTGTTGAACTGTGACCTGGGAGATGTAAAATAAAATAAGCCCAATAAGTTGGTATTGGTCAGAGTGTTTTGTCACAGCAATGGGGAAACAAACTAAGACTCTATCCTTTTGAGAAATAATTTAAACTCTTACATTTATAGTCAATCACTCTATTAAAAATGCTAACTTTATTTTGGACTTTTGAAGTGTTTTACTTTCAATGATGTAACATTTCCTAAGGGGAATGCACTTTCCCTTTGAGAGTTAGCTACTTAGTTACTGCAATCTGGTATCACTTTAACTTCAGTTCTTTGTCAGGCATCCGTCAACACACCTTAATACTGCTGCCAATCGCTGTGACTGAGAGACCATAAATATGTGGAGTATGTCGGGAATGCAATATCTTTTAGTTTTCCAATTCATAAAGTCCCTTCTTACAGTTCTTTTTATTGTATATATATGTTCCCTTATGAAATCCATCCAGCTTTTAATTTTGAACTGAAATTTTTCCTTGGCTCATCTACTGAAATTTAATAAAAGACACTCTTTAACTGTTTATAGAACAAGGGATTGTTTTAATCTTTATATTAAAAATACCCGGAGGGGCCAAAGGTATCCAAGAAATGCATGTAAACAGCCCAGTAATCTTCTGTCTAATAAAAATTGCTCATCATCTATTGCCCCAGAAATCTTATGACTCTGATGTCAGTAAGCCAGGATTGATTAGGGAATTTTATTTTTGATTCTTGACTTTTTGCAGTGAAATGTCTGTGGATGAGAGCAGATGGGAACACTCACAGGATTTTAACCATTTACTTAAGTTTATTCTTTAATTTGGGCATGTTCTGTTAGTTGATAAGAACTATCAATCCAAAAGCTTCTATTCACTTAAATTAGAACATTTTTACTGCATATACTAAACCCCACCATGAGTTAGCTTTCCACAAAGAAGAATGTATTCTAAGGACATATGAGTGTTTTTTATAGCTTGAGGGATGATGGGATAGATAACACTGGGAAGCTGGAAGCCTTCCAGAGCTTGTAAATCTTGCCCTTGTCCTCTCTCATCTCCCTTGTCTGTGTTTCTCCTTGGGCGTCTGCTTCCTGCTTTCCTTGCAGACTGGCTTTCCTGCTACTCAATCCATATGGAGCCATGGGGCTCACTCATTATATCCCTCTATTTCCTTTCAAGAGACTAACAGATTAGAGGCTGGAGATTCTTCTTCTTTCAAATTCCAAGGAAAGGCATTCTATCTTGGTTTTATCAGCCTGGCTGCCCCAGTTGCTGAAACCACAGGAACAGAGTTGACTTTTGGGAATGATCTGATGTGCCAGTTAGGTAAAAGCAGACAAGTCATACTAGGCATTAGAGCTGCAAGAAAAGGTTTAAAGCTATCTTTTAATTAAAAAAAAAAAGGGGGGGGGGAGGCATGAAAGGAAGAAGGCAAGGACAAACTCCTTTCAAGCAGAGATACAAAAAACAAACAAACAAAAAACCCCCAAAACCAAAAAACAAACTAACAACAACAACAACAACAACAAAATCTTCAATACTTTTCTTTTCCCTCAAGGTCCATGAGAATATGGTAAGTAGTGTTGCTTGGCAAATATGTGGAAATATTTTTTTTTTCCGAGTTTTGAGTAACTATCTTATATCATTAACTGTTAAATTAATGATGCTGCCAGCCACAAATGTTCTCTTGGTTTGCCTTATAGCAATCAATGAGTTCCAATATATTATTACTGAAGGACCCGACTGACAGCAGGAAGGCCATTTTAGAAAAAGAACTGTAATCAGCCATTCGATAAGCCAAGATTCTAACCCAGGTCTTGTGAAACTAGCAGTGGAAGATAGGACGTTTGCAGTCGGACCACCTGCCACCACCCTGAGGCCCCTACCGGGAAGTTAGCAATAACAGCCCCTACTGGGAAGTTAACGATAACAATCAGTTTCACCCATAGCCCCCTCTGAATTTGGCAATACTGTTTCCTCATACCTTGTACCCATTGAAATGCACTAATAATAATCTTGTAACCATGCATCTGCTTCTGTACCTTGCTTCTGCTCTATAAAAAGCCCCCCCAAACTAAGCCCGGCACGCAAGTCCTGACTCGAGCGGGACTCTGCGTCCGCAGGCGTCTGTGTATGAATAAATTCCTCTTGCTTTTGCATCCCGAAACTTGGTTTTGTCCCTGTGTGTTGAGCGCGATTCTTCAATTACAACACACAGTATGGTTTTCTATACCTCAACAAACAAATGTTCTAGATTATCAGTAAGGTAGAATATGATTTTTTTTTTCCTTTTCTCCGTCGTGGGCTCAGTTCCCACCTGTGTTCAATAATCCTATCTCATCATTACACTGAAATGGTCTCTAGTATTTAGAATTATGTGTTTTAGCAATGTGGTCCTTGAATATAAACCAACAACTTTGTCTGGTACTCAGTTTAAAGAAAATATAATCTGTTTTAATAATGGAAGATATACCTTTATCTGCATGAGGTCTTAAATTTACTGAGAGTATATGTTTGAGAACTTTTGAAACATATATGCTTATGCATAAATATATTAAATAAAATATTTATATATTAAATATCAAAATTTATGTATTTATATATGATACAGTTTCTGGACCTTGAATGTCCCCAAAGGAACCCATGTGCCTGTGGCTCTATTGAGGAGTGGAGGAACATTTAGAAGATGAGGTTTAGTGAAAGGAAGTTAGGTAGTTGGCATATAATTCAATGCAAGCCCTTCTCTGACGTTTTTCTCTTTGTTTCTTGACAGCCATGAGGTCTTGTCCACTAGCTGACTCAATTTTTCCCCGCAATATGCTGTGTCACTGTTCTAGTTTATTTCTCAATTGCTATGACAAAACTGACTGATACCAACTTGGGGAGGAAAGGATTTGTTTAGCTTACACCTCATGAGAATCAGTTCATACCTGAGGGAGCCCAAGGTAGGAACTCAGGGTAGGAACCTGAAGGCAGGAGCTGAAGCTCGGGCTCTAGAGGAACGCTGGCTTGCTCCTCTGGCCCCTGCTCAACCTGCTTTCTTTATACAGCATAGGCCCACTTGCCCAGGGGTGTCACCACCCATAGTGGGTTGGAACCTCCCACATCATTCAATAATCAAGAAGATGCTCCACAGACATGGCCATAGGCCTGTCCAATACCACTTGTGACATAAGCCAGATGTGTCAAGTTGACAGCTAAAGCTGTCCAGCACAGTCACTGTAGACCCAAAGCAACAGGGCCAAGTGACCATGACCTGAAACCACCAAAATGTAAGTCAAAATGCATCTTTTCTTCTTTTATGTGGATTATTTCTGTCGTTTTGTTGTAGAAATGCAAAACACATTCCATGATTCCACTGTAGAAAAATGGCATAACTATAGACCAAAGACTGTTGAATGAAGCTCACTACAAATATTTAATTAACTATGGTGATAAAATAATTCAAATCAGTTTAGGGAAAACCTGTAAGGATATTTATAGACTAGCTTGAGCTAGTTTCTAAAAACCTGGCTTCTAGTCACTTATTTCAAAAGTCATATATACTGAGATCTTCTAAAATTTCTTTCTTTGCAATACCCTTGAAGCTTGCCCAGTTTATTTAAATTTAATTAATCTTGGCACATGGCCATTTTTAGCAAGTCGACTTAGCTTCTAGTAATAGTCCAAATTCATTTCATGTGTTAGGCACTTAAATTAGGAAAAAGTATTTTAAGATAGAATGTGTTGTGCCTCAAAAGTAATGACTATTTTACAGAAGTGGATCATAGTGTTCCTCTGAAAGCCAGTCACATAAATGGGTTCTAAACTGCTGTTAGGAATTTAGTGTTAACAATGAATAAATATGGTGACCAGCTTGATGAAGACAAGATGTATAGGTTTGCGATTGTTCTCATAAAATGGCGGAAACATCTGCTCTGGTGGCTAAATTAACATTGCTTCTAGAAAATAGCCTGGCTTCTTGCAAAAGAAGTGTGAAATGGCTTTATATCCTTACCTGCAAACTTCTTCTAAACTCATACAAATAGGAAAGGCAATTATCTACAACTTACTCCCTCTTAAAAGTTTCACCCTTAATTCATGTACCTGCTTGTTAGGACTAAATTTTTCCTAGTCTTCAAAAGACGTACCACCACGTATTCTCAAGTGCCTTTATCATAGGGAATTTCCGCTAGTCATGTCTCGACTTTAATATGAGTCTTGGGCTAGAAAATTGTAATAGATTCATAGCAGGGCTAGGTTTACTAGAGTTGGGCTAAGTGAATTATATATCCAAGGGCTCAAAATATTTATTAATGAAGATAATGTTTTAAGCAATATCCTAAGCAATGAAAAATTAATGCTTAAAAATCCATGATATACATGATATCTAAAATTTAAAGAAAGCGTTAGTTGTTTTTCACATCCTGGTGACAAGAAGCAATGTAAGGAAGGCTATGTTGTGTCACATGGATTGTGGGTATTTTCCATCACAGCAGGGAAGCATGTTGTCAGGACTTGCTCACAGCTGAGACAGTCATGTCAGGAAGCTACTTGCCTATTATCTCCACAGATCTGGAAGCAGAGATGGGACAGGAAGTAGGGTCAGAATAAAACCTCAAGACCTACTCCCAAGAGACTTACTTCCTCTCACTAAGCGCTGTCTCTTAACAGTTCTACAACCTCCCACAAAAGCACTACCAGCTGGGAGCCAGGTGATCAACATAGTAGGCTAGAACCGACTTTTTCTTTGCCTTTTTGAGACAGCATCTACTGGTAGCCCCAGCTGATCTGGAACTCACTATGTAAACCAGGCTGGCCTCAAACTACAGCAGAAACCTTGTTTGCTTTTTAAAAAAATATTATATTTATTTTATGTGTACAAGTGTATTGCTTACATGTATGTGAGTGTACCTGTGTCATGCGGTGCTATGGTGGTCAGCAGAGGGTGTTGGATTCTTTTGGAACTGGAGTTAAAGATGGTATTTGGCCATCGTGTGGGTGCTAGGAATCAGCGCTCTTAACCACTGAGCCATCTCTCCAGCCCCTTGTCTGCTTCTTTAGCTTGGTTATGTTGTTGTTACAGCTATGGTCACTCGGTAGTTCTTGTGCCACATAGATACCGTGTCCTCCCCCACAGGGTTGACAGGGGTTGATAATGGTGTGGAAACAAACTGCATAATGTGGGCTCTACTATACTTCCTCCTATTAAGAATGTAGAAACTTTATTAAATTATTCTAATTAGTTATAAATATAATATCACATTTTGGTCAAATGTGTTTCAGCAGAAATTTTTGTCTCACTTGCTTTTTGCTGCCAAACACTGATACAGTGTATGCTTTCTAGCTATTAAAATGCTATGTGTGTAATATTCACAATCATTGTGAACATAAACACTATTGTTAATAGGTGTCAACACGAACATCTGTTTAAACGAATTGTCATCTTTTTTGTTATGTTGATACATTCTTTTTGAATATGAAGACGGAGATAAAAAGTAAAGTGAAAGCCTAATATTAAGAGAAAATGCTATAGCGTACCATTAGAAACAGTAATTCCTGTCTGTTTTTCAATATTTATATAGAATTTTTATTTAGTCAGCACATGAGCAACTCAGATTATTTAAAATTCAAATTCAAGTGTTTGTGTCTACCATTGGTCTTGTTTGAGGTGTTTTGTCTAAAATGTTTCTCCTGTTATTTCTTGTGTACTGTATACAGCCTGGATTAGCATAATTACTGTGATTAACATTAATGAGTAGTAGACATAAAAACGGTTGGTGAAGACAGTGTGGCTGATATATACAATGGCAAATTTCTGAATGGCATGAACACTCAAAATATAACATTTAACTCAGTTCTAAAATTCCTGAAACATTGGTAGGGGAGGACACTAATATACCAATATGTGCTAGACAAAAATGCAGATGTTATTTGTATACAAAAATACATGATAATAGTGATATATGTACTGGAGTGCTCTATGTGGTCATTGGACGCATAGCTTCCTAACTGTGTTGTGGTGGAGGTCAGTACTGGCTTCAACTGTGAACTACGGGATTCTGGATTATTGAATTTCTCCAAATCACTTTTGTCACTTGCAAAATGGAAATAATAAAAAAATCTGACTTGTAGGTTGGCCCTGAAATAATGTTGAACAAGTAATAAATGTTTTATAACTACATGTCAAATCACTGATTTTTTTTTCTTTCATTGCTTAATGATTATATTCTTAAGTCTACATCTATCTAAATTTATTTTTTTTAATAACAGCTTTCAATTTTTGCTGTTACTGGCAATGTAGATTTACATTCCTTTTAATTTATTCAGGAAAAATTTCTAATATTAGGATTTTTTTCCATAACCGTGCTATATTGTAATTTCAAATCCGAAAGAATTGCAATAAGTACAAAGCTTTCATTTTGAAACGTTAGTGTGAAAATGGTCTCCCATTATGTATTCTACAATGAAATTAGATAAAACAATCTCAAGGAAATAAAGATTATCAAAAGCCAGTTTTGGAAAGCTAGCCAGTGTAGTCTATTGCTAAATATAGAAAATAATAATAAAAACATCTTATTCAGAACTATAAAAACAAAAATAGCTAAATAAAATTTAAGAATTCAATAAGATTTTCTGATAATGTTTCTGTTACAGATATCATTAAAGGCAGAGGAAGAAATTTGTCAGAATATTTATCACATAAGATAAAGCAATAAATATTAGTTATTTTTATACTAGAGTTTTTATTTCTCTCTTATTAATTACTTCAAAAATGGCTACATTTGCAACATTTCTTATCTTTTATTACATTATGTCACCAAGAGTTCACTGAAATGCTACTAATATTAAAACATGAAGAACCATGAACAATATTTTTTCTCTGTAACAGTTGGTCTGGAAATTAATCTTATTTTAGCTAGTCAGAACTATCAGAAAGAGCCCTAACTTTTCCCATCTTTCTGTAGAAATATTTTTGAGATTAAGACTTTTGTTTAAATGTGCTACCTCATGGTACAGGAATCCTTTTTATTTTAGCTTTTGTTTTATGTGCATGAGTTTTTTGTGTGAATGTGTGTAACTGTACCAGTACAATGCAAGGCCTGAAGAGGCCAGAAGAAGGTGGTGGATTTCGTAGAACTAGGATTTACAGATGGTTGTTACCCTCCATGCAATGTTAGACCCAAACCCTGGGTCCTCTGCAAGAGCAGCCACTGTTTTAACCACTGAGCCATCTTGCCAGCCCCTGTAAGAAGCCTTTTAAAATTTAAAATGCCATACCCTCATTCTCAATCAAGATATCTGCCTTGGCAGTGAGTGAGCTACTTCTCACGCCACTCTCCTCCTTGGGTAATTATCTTCCCATAAAAATTCTTAGAAGAATATTTTATTGCTTTCACAAGAATTTGATGAAAGAGTTGTCAACTCTAAAGGGATTTTAAACTCACTTATTCTGTAATTGAGGATTCCTTAAGGAAATCAAGGTCTGTTAGCAAGAAAATGGCATGTCTGTTACAGTGGACTGCCACTCCTAACACACACACACACACACACACACACACACACACACACACACAACCACTTTGTAGAAAGAACCATAAAATTGACAAAGACACAGACATAATTCTTCATACTAGCATCATGTTGCAGTTCACTTCAGAATGTTAGAGTACTAATAAATCACAGTCAATGCCCAAATATTAATCAAAGTTAATACCCAATTTTGAAGTAATTGTTTATCTTTCCACTGCCATAAATGAATATGGAAAATGAAGAGCAATGAGAACGTGTATTGACCTGAAAAGCAGGTCAGCATGCTTTCTCTTATTAAGGTGAATCACAATATTGATTTTAAGCCCCTTGGCAGTCTTTGGTAATAGCAAAAAAAAAAAAACAATAAAGGTCAAATCATGACGTGTACAATATTTGTAAGACAGAAATGAAGACTTCACTCACAGGAAAGAAATGAATCAAGAAAACTTCAAAAATATTTAACTGTGGTGCTGATAAAAAGAACAATATGTGGCCTTACTAACTCATTCATTGCTTCACTAGAGATATTTCCTTTTATAAAATAATATTTTATCAATTCTTTGAGAATTTCATATAACTTATTTTGGCCATATTTTCTCCCTCCCCCACCTCATCTCAGATCCACCTCCACTTCCATACCCTCCCCAGCATCATATCCTCTCTTTTTTCATCCAACTCATGTTCCCAAATATTCTTGGATGTCGATCCATCCCTAGAGCGTGGTCAAACTTCCAGGGATCACACCATGAAAGAAAAATGAATTTGAGCCTTTAGGGGAAGGGTGTAATATAGGTGTCCCATTTAAGGATGAGCATGCCACAGTTTCTTATATTCTGCAGGTTGACAAGTCATGAGTCTCTGTTTTAATCATCATCTACTGTAAGAAAGGAGATTCTATGATAGGGCTGAGAGATGCACTAATCTATGGGGATAACAGTAAGTCATTAGGAGTCAGTTTAATACTAAGTCCATTTAGAAGAATAATAGGTTCTCCCAATAATAGTGCCAACTATGGAACTATTCTATTTTGTGGAGTGGACCTTAAATCGTATTACGAAATGTATCATTAGTCCCATAACATTCATATCCCTATTGCATCAGTGGGCATATCTTGCCAGGCCAGTCAATATTGTAGCTTACATGTCCACATCAAGGTAGGACTGATGATTACATTTCCTTCCAGTAGTGTTCATGACACCTTCCAGGACCATGAAGCTAGCTAGTAGGGATGAAGCTGCAAAGTCAGTACCAGTTTGATTTCTCCATGTTCTACAACTCATGTGTAGTTGAGCAATAGGGACCTAATCTCAAGTTCTGGAGGGTAGCTAAGAGCAATAGAAATAGCTAGTAATATGTGGGTATCTATGGGACATCCTCTGTCCAACAGCTCTAACAGAAGAGTCCGTTCCTGGCACTGAGCTTTAATTTATTACCTTGTGGTGTCTAATAGGGTTATTGTCCCTCCATTATAGGTTAACTCCATTTAAACTCTTTTTAAAATTTTTACTTTTTATTTATTTTTATTTTATGTGAATGAGTGTTATGCCTGCATGTGTATAAGTGCATCCATGTCATGCCCTCAGAAGAGGGCACTGGATCCCCTTGAACTGGCATTACCGATGGTTGTTAGCCACCATGTGGATGTTGGGATTTGAACCTGAGTCTTCTGTAAGAACACCCACTGCTCTTAACTGCTGACCCATCCCTAAAGCCCCCTTAAAATCTTTAAAAATGTGGATGTATTGTTGAAACTTTCTACAATCTAGTAGTAGATTTCTATATAACTTTTTCAAAAAGACTTTAGTGTTAGTTATCACTCCTCATTCCCTTGTCTACTCTGCCATCCCACCCCGATTCTCTTTAACCCTCCCACTTCCATACTCCCCTTTGCCCTTTTATGTCAAAATATTTCATTTTCTTTTCCTTGAAAACTCCACCCCCATGACCAAATGAACCACATCATCTAAAGATTGAAATCTACCATCCACATATTTCTTATGAGCTTCTTCTTACGATAACCGCATACCCATACTATATTATTTGAATTCAGAAAACTCAGGTCTTGGTCAAGTGACACATCCAGCAACAGGAAGGATAGAACAACTGTTTAATAATGCTACTGTCCCCGTTCTTGTTTACAAACTCAACTTCATAAATGAGACTAATGAATACAGGAAGTGAAGCAAATGTGTCTGTTCTCACAGGTGATAACACATTTGGTCATTTTGCTTTTAGTATTCCAGGTTCTCAACAAACTAATATTTTTGGTCAGCTTTTTTGCTGATAGTATTTCATAATCTACTAAAAGATACTTTTATTTCTTACCATGAAATAGAGCATAGACTGTAGTTTCAGAAATTTTCAGAATAAATTGATTGTTCCTTGACCTAGTATTGAAATTTTCACTTTCTTATACATATTTCTATTTCCTAAAACTCAAAGGTTTTTAGTTAGGAAATACCCTGTCAGGGCAAAAGTATGTTACAGGATATCCTTTGGTCTTGACCATTGACTTTTATATCTATGAGTAATTAAATATGTAAGAAGGTAATTCATTTGCAACCATTAATTTTCATTTCAGGTTAAGTGGTTTGTCTGTTTGACTTCATTTCCAATTACCGGGACCTGAACTTCAACATCCTTTGGCAAAACATAAAAAGCCACAAAGATCCAGGAACTCCAATTATTCTTCTCTCTGATGGAAGTGACCATTCAGACTTTGTAAAGAACACGTTTTAAATATAACCTTTGAACCATCCAGGAGGCATGGAAAGACAAAACTCAAAACAACTTTTAAGATTCAGGACTTACACTATTTTTAACATTGTATTTTTTTCACATGGCCAGTATATCAACACTTTAAAAATGGCATTGCCATTTTAGTTTGGCTTATTTCTAAAGAATGTTCATCCAGAGAATGATCTTTGTTTATTTTCAATAAGAAGAACTCAATTTTAAAACAAAATCATTATTAGCTTATTTTGGCTTCTCTCCAAATTTATTTTTAAAACAGCCTGTGAATAGTCTAAGCAAAAAACTAGGTAGCTTAATAGGTTGTATAAGTGAATGAAGAAATGTATATTCATTTCTAAAGGCCACCAAAATTTCAGGTGTACAAATGCAGGTGGAATTTATTGACCTCTTGAGCAAGTGGTTAGTTGACCACAAGTGTGATTAGTGAAATGTACGACAAAGGGAAAAGAATGATAGGTTATTAAAGTTTAGCCTCAAATTGTGTGAGTTTTCAAATTACAGTAGAATAAAGTTAAACATATTGATCTTTTAACTTGCTGAGATTGTCTTTGCATTATTACATTATCTTCCAATCCCTCATCAACTCTTCCCATGTCCTCCAACTCCCTCTCAATTTCTTGTCCTCTTCTTTGAGTATTGTTGTTGCATATACATGCATACATCTATAAATACACACACACACATATGCACTGAGTCCTTTTAGTAGTGCTCAATTGTATTTGGGTTTCAGACTAAAAATAGGCCTACTCTATGATCTAGCTATACTACTCCTTGGTATATAAAAGAACTCAATATCCTACTACAGAGATAGTTATTAAGTCATGTTTGTTGCTGCTCCTTTCACAATAGCTTGCAGATAGAAACAACATAAATGTACTTCAGATGATGAGCTGATAATGAAAATGTGATACAATTACACTATAGAGTTCTACTTAGTGTATATCCTGATATAACACAGGAGCCAGGAAAAATGGAAGATGCCCAGCCCTAAGTGACACATCAACAATGGAATATCTACACCCAAGGGTCAGGGAACTTTACAGAAGAGAGGTCAAAAAGAATGTAAGAGCCAGAGGGATACCTGCTGCTAGTTAATTCATTCTGTGTGTGATGGGAATGCTGAGCCAATGAAATCACCCCAGCACAGCAGTATAATGAAGTCTGCACATTGACAAAACCAGTTGACATGCCAAGATAGATGGGGGTTATATCACCTCAGGATGAAGAACTACAGGCAATCAGTGGATGCTGAGAGGGGAAGATTCTGTTTTCTCCAGGAGCAAGTTCCCTGAGAGGTTATCTAATCCCATATGGACAGCTCTAAACATAGGTACACATGAGCATCACGAAATAAATTTAGTGCATTTGATGTGAGTGGGGGGGATACTGTTTTAAAAACACAGGTCTTCCATTTACTTTCAAAGGATTTAATGGCATAAGAATGAAATTCTTTTTATACATGATCTTGACACTAGTTGATAAAAGAATAAAGTTTGGAGTCTGGATCTCTGTGAAGAGCTCAGATATAAGACACTAGCTATTCCCAATAAACCATGGTTTACTGCTTCTTTTTCAAATGAAAATAACAATACAGGACTTCCAAAACCAGGACACCTGTCTAAATGATCTCCTATCCTGTTTTCTCCTAGGTGTTGAGAAGAAAAAAGTTATCATTTAAAGAAAATCTAGAAGAAAGATAACTCACAGACTTCAAAGCAAAATTGACTAAAAATGGCTGAGTAGGAGAAAAGTTCAGTGAATTAAAAACAAAGAATGGGGAAAGGGCCAAGAGGTGGCGGATCTCAAAATATACCAGCCAAACACACATCCTGAAGGTGAGGGAGTGATCCAAAGTGAAAACACTAAATCTTGTGGACAATAATAGTGGAGGAAATTGGGGTGAAAAGGGCCAGCAGCCAAATAATTCTGAACACAAAGTAAGAGAAGCGGAGGCAGAGCTCCGCCCATGTAACAGTGCTACACTTGCAAATATTATCCAGGAAGTCACGTTCCCTTGAAGCTTTTCAGGTCACTCTGGCCTTCTATTGTCCATACACTCCACAGATTCCTCTAGAAGGACATCAAGGAATAGAACTGTAATTATTCAACGAAAAGTAAATATTAAGGAAAATAGAAAGCACATGGTCAGCAAAAAGATGTGAAAACAAAAGTAATTTTTCAGAAGACAAAAGTCTATCATCCTAATTCATTATTTTGAGAAAGCAGAAAAGTATTATGAACTACGATTTCTTTAGCTTTGAACGAAGAGCAAAAGAAGCATCTCTGTGAAGGAGACCAAGCAGCAATGATCACAAGCCCCCCAAAACTAGTAACACATACTGTGTAAGAATAAGCAATAAATTTTCATAGAAATGAAATTACAACAGAATCAGAATATGGTGGAAGCTAATGCACATTACTTTGTCATGTTTCTACTAAACAAACCAAAAAATAAAACAATACTACATAAATGACATAAAGATATTGTTACTGTGTAGAACTATGTTTCTATAGATGAACAATGGAATGATATTTTATATTTATGGATACAGTGCATACACACCTGCAGTCACAACCATCAAACTTCATCATGAAAAGATAAGAAATGCAATAGCTCAAAATATACAACAAATAGTGTGCAACTTCTACAGAGATCACTTTCACAAAAATTAGTCATAATTGTAAATATAATTTTTGTATTAAAATTTCTCTTTCTAAAACTGTATTTTATAAATAATAAGACTAAAAGCATTTGGCATGTCTCTACATATAAATAGGATCAACTCACCTAGTAAAAGAGAACACAATTTTTACATCATGTCACATAATAAGGGTATATTTTTATTTTTGAGAATTAATAAATACAAAATGATAAAAATCTGTATTCAATAGAAAAAGAGCAATAAAAACTGAGAAATAACACTTGTTCTGTGAGGAAAAAATCATTTAGTTGTGCTTAAACAAATAAAAATATTATCCAAACTCTTTTATAAAAACAGAAAGACAATATGTTTGTCAATTTTATTTTTTATATTAATGAATATCCTACTAGCACTCACTGCCAAAGTGGTAGGTAACTTTTATACAATGAATTATTTGTATAAATTGGTACTGTTTCTATGGATGCCACTTGCACAAAATTAGTCAAAACTGCAAATACAGATCTATTTTAATCATTTCTATAATATTACATATTATAAATAATTTTGCACCACAGAAATGATGTATGAATGTTCAATATTATCTGTCCAAACAAATGGTGGGAAATAAAGCAAATACGCAGAAAAATAAGACCACGGGGCCTGGAAAAATGGCTCAGCTCTTATCAGCACTGACTGTTCTTTTAGAGGACCTGTGTTCAATTCCCAGCAAATACATGGTGGCTAACAACTATTCATAACTCCAGTTCCAGGGAATCTGATGCTGTCTTCTGAGCTCTGTGAGCATTGCACAATGCTGGTGCACTTAAACACATGTAGGCAATATACTCATATGTATAAAATTAAAATAATAAAAAAAAATTAAAAAAAATAAGACTACATAAATAAATTGCAGTATGTATATACAGAATGATACACTATAGAGCAATTAAAAGAAATATGGAAATACCTTCTCTATAGAAGCATCACTAAGAGATATTTAGTGAAAAAAAAAGTAGTGAAATAGCATGAATATTACTGTTTTCTTTTTAAAATGTCCTCATTGTGCCTAAGTATGAGGAAGATAAACTTTTGAGGTATGAGAGTCTCTATAAGGCCCCTTATAGATAAAACACAATGGGAAATTTCAATTATTTCTGTCATTTTTCTTTATCCTTCAAGCAATGTGAATTACGTGAATACACTTCATTATTTTGGTTTGGATATTTTCAGGAATACCCTGACCAGCTGCAAACTCTAAGAGAATGATGACTTTGCCTTTCGTTTTCATTGTCCTTCTCTTAGTGGCTATAAGAGAGTCCAGTACACAGTAAGACCTCCACACATATTTGATAGAGTGAATTCACTTGGGAGTAAATGAACCAGACTGCTCAATGCCTGGAGCAAAACGGGCAAATGGGAAGAGTTTGTTTCTTCTTTAGGCCAATCATTACTCTTTCCCTCACTGAGTCTCTCCCCAGGGCTGCATCTCACGCAGTGCTTTCCATTTTTGCTCCCAGCACTTGCTGCTACTCTATTCATCAGTGCCAACACTGGGAGTCATCTATGCACTACCCATGTCAACATGATGTTCTACTATTCTACTGTGATAATGTTATGAGCCTGGAAGAATGCCTAGGTGATGTATGTTCATGCTAAGATTTCTGCAAAACAAAACCCCAAAAAGCTCTTAATAGTTTAGTCTTTATTGCAAAAGAGGAGGCTTTCAGGGCAGATGGAAAAAGAAAATAATAAACAGCAGATGCAATTTTGGAGTGAATATCAGGTCCAGTCTTTTATGTAGCTCTGTGACCATTATTTTTTTTCATATGGTTCTGTTCAATCTGCACTACAAATCTGTGGCCAGCTGTCCTTTAGATCTCAGTGTCTTGGTCCAGATAGGATCCTGAGTAACTCACAAACAGGCTATGTCTGTCTGTTTGATGTCTCATAGAGAGGCCCATAATAAAATATAATTTTTCTTGTGATTTATATCTAGTACTCTAAGGTCTACTCTTCAGTCCCTCAAGACAAGATCCACAACAGAATAGCTCTGATAGTCAGAAGAAGCATCTTATCTTCCTTGAATGTTTTCTTATCCTTAGTGAGAACCTGTGCCTTTTCTTTCCTCACAAAACAAGAAAAAGAACATAATTTTGAAATTTGTCAACATATATAAACACAAGATTAGTTCATGAGATGTAATCGGTTCTAAATTCTCGACTTTAGAGAAATTTTTTGTAAAATTTCATAGTACCTTGAGCAATGGGCTATTTTGAAAACACACACACTTATACGTCTTTCTATCAAATCTAATTTTCATTTTTACATTCTAAATATACCTAAAAAACAAGATCAATAGTAATATTACCCTTTTGTAGTTTATTCTCCCTAGATGCTTGAAATTTGCCACCAATTAATCAAGTAGAAAGCAAAATAACTGTATACTTCTAAATTTGCTCTAAAAAATAAACTCAAGAGACGGAGAAGTACTGATGTCACCAGCTTACAGCTGGCAGAAACAAACATTAATGAAGAGGTATTTTATTGTATCCAGACCTTGGAAATGTTCTTAAAATTTAATTTGTAAAAGACAGGAAGTATGTTATTAGATTTAGAAATTTTACAATAAAATCATCTGTTATGTATTCTAATGTACCCTTTGTTCTCCCATTAGATTATATGGTATGCGTTTTCAAACATCATTTCTACAGTTTGAAATCTCTACATATAAAATTTTATGGTTGTCAACAGTTTTGAAACATTGCGTGCATTTCTGTGAAATGTAAATTGTATTTATGGGAAGCAGAAAAGCTATCTTCCTAGATGAAACACTTGGACAGAGACATCTAGAAAGAAAGAGGAGAAATTCCTGTGTCTAAGGGTGTGATGCCCACTAGTCAGCTGGTCTGAGTCTGGCTAGAGGACAGAAGTAAAGGAATGGTTCATGGCTCCAGTCCCAATCTTTTCAAAGAGAAAAGGAAACAATGAAATACCATTCCACTTCCGAGCAGCCCAAGAGCACAGTACATCCTTCTGTCTCCAGCAGTTTATTATTTTTTTTTTACAACTCCCACCCAAAAGCTATGCAAGAAAATCAGAACCTTTTTAAAAGAAATTCCACAGAATAAAGTAAGGAAACCTTTGGGATATGTTGTTATAAGCTGGGGGACAGATGACAGGAAGCGTAAGAATGAGAGAGAAAAGGGGAGGAGATGACTTTGTTAGAACTGGAAATATAGAGCAGAGCTATCATGTTCTTTTCTTCACGAGCATGCCTAAGAACAGAAAAACATTGAAGCCTCTCTGACTGCAGAGAGAGCAAACATCTTTGAATCCTTTATTACTGGGTGGTCTAGGGGCATTTGAATCATCACAATCAAATGTTCTGAGAGATACTGAGAGCTGGAACAAACAGACAATACAAACTTTGGACTTGTGTATATAGATTTTTATGTGTTCTGATTATCAGACTTTTCACAAAAAGTCAGAGATAACACAAATTACTTTTAATGATCTAAAAGACAAAAGGCCAAAGCTAACCAGTTCACAGGATTTTTGTAAATTTCATTCAACAAGACATTACTTAATTTTTTTTTGACAATTTTATGTATGTGTAAAATGTATTCTGTTCATAGTCCTTCCTCTGCACTTTCTTTCCCCCTCCAACTTCTGCTGACCCCCTTGTTATCCTCAACTAGTTTCCCTTCTATTTTCAAGTCTTTTTTGTGTGTGCAGTTCTCAACATATAACCACAGCTGTTGTGTGTTCCTGATTACAATGGCCATGCCATACTCAGAATACATAGCTGCACAGCTCTCCTCATCAGCCTCTAGCTTCTACAGTCTTCAGCCTCTCTTCCATGATGTTCCCTGGGCCTTAGAGAAGGTGATATAGATGTCCATCTTAGGGATGGACACTTAGCAGCCACTCATTCTCAGTTTTGAGTCTAGAAGGCAGATTGACATGTCCACTTACCATATAAGTAGCAAGTTCTCTGCTAGGACCTGTGACATCTCCAGCCATAGGCTATTCACCAGGTTTACAATAACAAGTATATATTTCTTCCTATGAATAGACATCAAATACAACAATCAGTGAGCTGACCTCTAAACATTATACCAGGGACCACATCTTTCCTGAAAGATCAATATTGTGGTATGCAGGGTCAATAGCTGGTTATGACCTTTGATGGATTTTTTTTCCTTAAAAAGGGAGTGGAGACAAAGATTCCTGTTCAGTTACAAGTTGATTTATTAGTATCCTATACCCAAAGCATGTGATATCTTAAGCAGCAGGAGCTTACCCACTAGTGCTGGTGTAACCAAAAACAAAGGCAATAGTCTCTACTATTGGGGAACATGTGATGATTCTATGATCAACCACTTGGAGATATCCTTCATGTGGCACTGGGATTTTTGTTTAAAATCCCAAGGCTGGTGGGGATGGAGAGATGGCTCATCACTGTCTGTTCTTCCAGAATACCCAGGTTCTGGTCCCAGCACCCACATGGTGGCCAACAAGGGTCTGTAACTGCAGTTTCAGGGGATCCTATGCTCTCTTCTGGCTTCTAACATATTACATGGATACATGTGATGCACTTAAATGTAGGCAAAACACACATACATGTAAAGTAACATTTTTTAAATGCATGGCTTCCAGGATCAGTCCTGTTCATCCAAGTTAAGCTTAATGAAGCTTAACTTCATTAAGTTTTTATATTTACAAGCTTAAATTGGAGCAGCTACAGAGGCCCGAAAGCAGGAAAGCAGCCACAAAGAGGAAGAAGCATCTTGGAGGGCAGGGAATAGTAAATCACAAGATATGAAAGTAGAAGAGGAAGTTCTATAGGTGGAAAGGTTTAAACTAGGCTAAGGGCAGGGGATGAAGGAAAGGTAGGTGTTGGAGGAGAGTCAACCAAAACTAAGGCCACATGAAAAAGTCACATTGATACCTACTGCTTTGTAAGGTAACTGAAAACTATGCTCGAAAGAAATTTAAAAATAATTAATGTGGCCCTGATACTGCTGCCAGCTGTGGGTTCCATTCCATGCATTGGACCTTAAATTCAATCAGAGAGTGGTTGGATAGGCGAAAAGCCTTAGGGGAGAGACAACTACCACTACTGTTGTACTAAACAAATATCATATTAGTATGACTCCTAACAACTTATAGCTATAACAATAGATAAGTGTATTCTCATCAGAGAAGCTTCTGGTAGTGGAAGGAAGTTGTCACAAAGACATACAAGCAGTGAATATGCAGAGAATAAAAGACTGAAGAGGGCTTGGCTTAAAGGGACATTGATGTCGCACCCTTCCCTTCAAGACTCAGGTATCATCTCAGAAGAGAAGGTGGAAAGAATGTAAGAGCCTGAGGTGGTAGATCATGATCAGGAAGCAGTGCTCCCAGACAGCAGGGCAGTCATACACATGCACTCACAGCACTTGGGACAGACCTTCTCAAGCTCAAGCAGGACAAAATCTTTGCACGGAAGAGGAGGGTGCCAGGGATCCCCACCTCTGGCTGAGGAGCTATTGGTGTATAGTAGCTGATGCTACAGAAAGAGTCGGTTTTCTTTGAATGTGTAGCCCTCCCTGAACCACATTCCAGGGTAGGTTCTATATCCAAGAGAATTTGGGTAACAGATATTGGACTCCATAGGGAAGAGAAAAAAGGAACATGAACTTTGGTGGGTAGGGAGGTGGGGGTGACCTGGGAGGGCCTGGCAGAGAGAGAAATATAATCGAAATATATTCCATGAAGTTCACAAAAAATTAATAAAAATATTCATTTAAATAAAAAAAATTTCAAGTGCAGGTTGACAAGCTGGCTCAGCAGGTAAAGGGACTTGATACCAAGCCTAAAAACATGAGTTCAATCCCTGGGTCCAACATGGTAGAAGGAAAGAACTGACTCCTGAAAACTGTCCTCTAACCTCCATATATGTGTTATTTGCATACATGCATGCTTGTTCACACACACATAAATAAATAATATTTTAAAAATTAAAAATTAGTCTGTATGAATCTCTGCAGTTATGGTGTTATGAAAAGTATTCTTGGGAGGAATAGTGACTCATTCACACCTTTGTTTATTCATCCAATTAAAAAATTATTTGAATATGCAAATTATAATTTGTAGGCACTAGAATTTGCTCAATAAGTAATATTTAAAATAATTAATATTATATTGGTTTGTATCTGTTAATTTTGAAGTAAATGTAGAGATTCCTTGTTAGATTCAAATGTCATAAAGCAAGCTTATTCCACAAAGATGACTGATCAATGTATCTATATTTTTATTTAATATTATTACTTGAAAACAGCAGATTCATCTTTTTAAAAAGAAAGGAAGGAGTTATTTAGGCTCACAGAGAGTTCAGTCAATAATTGGTCACAGGCATGGGATACAACATCTTGGTGACAGGTACATGTGACAGAAAAAGTTGCTTACTTCTTGGCTGACCGGGAAGCAGGGAGAGACAGACTAAACCTATGGAAAGATGCTGCCTACATTTAAGATGAATCTCTAGCAGTTCTTGAATATTAATATGACTGTCAGGCATAGTATACATTGCATAGACAGAAACCTATCATGACAAGATCACAATAAATAGTAGGTAAGACTGTCTAAGACAAACTCAAAGATGATAACCAAAATTTGATAAATTGTCAATAATCAGAATGAGTTCACTTATAAGTCTACTGTGTTCTAAAGCCCTAGATTTGCAGTTGAGACACTAGAATTTGATAGCAAAGGTTGCTACTTACCCAACAATATTCATTATTTACAACAATATTCATTATTGTCTTTTTAGTAACAAAGATATCTCTTAAGTATGACTGGTTTAAAATATACCTAATTCAAGATTCTTTTTTCAGAATTATGGGCAATGCTGGACATATCATGTGAATGAATTCTGATGAATGAACTATTGGAAATTATAGATAACAATCGGTATTCATTCATCAGCTTTCTGTACCTCTTTACTTCTGGCTTAGAACTGTTGAAAACTGAGATTAGACTTGGTACCTAGCAATAAATAATTTGTGTTAAAGAAGGCAGAGTATCTCAAACAACTTTGAGCCCTACCTCTATATTTTTATCTGTAAGAATATCTGTATTGAAGAGAATATATTAAAGTCATTCTATTTCTCCTTTGTTATAGCAGCTTAATATATACCTTGATTAACATTCAATGTAGCCCTCCCATTAGCTAGGTTTTAGATTATTTTTAAAAAGAGAAAGACATTTGTCTTAGTTTTAGTGGGTTCGATGTGCTGTACATTCTGCTACCTTTAAGTATCTATGAGTCTAAACTTGAAGGTGTCTAGATCCTGTGGAAAGCTGTTGGTATTTCTAGCTACCATCACTAGAAATGAGGAAGAACAAAGCAAGTTTAATATTTGTCATGGAGAATCTCTGATCTGTAGAATTTAAGAAAGAGCACATTCACTACAGATGGCTGAGCATGTTGTGTGTTTTCAAAAGACTTGTTCATGAGTACTGAGTTCAATGGATTACAACAGATTATTAATGAGGCCAAGGTTCATTTCCCATATGGGGGCAGGTAACTGTGTCTTGTTCGGCAACCACTCAGCATGCTTCTAACTATGGCCAGCTGTGTCCAAAATACATGTTCTTTGTTACTAAAGGAACCAGGTGAGTATGGATCAGTGAAAATCCATTCTTATAACTGGAAAAATTTCTCGAGGCAGATGGTAGGTCAGTAATGCCACTTTCGTGTATAAAGGACAGCATGTGTTCTCATATTGAAAAGTAAAGTGGGATTTGTCAGTTATCCAACTGTAATTGAATATTTGGACTAGAATTCCAGTTGAATTTAGGCAGTCACTATGAGTTTTTATGACGTGTATTAAAGGTATTTCTATGTCATGACCTCAAGTTTTAATGACTTTGATGACTAAAGCGTTATTATTCTGTCCTCCTGTGTGACACTTGAGCATGATGGAAATGATGATTAACTGAGTCATCCTTAACCATGAATATGATAAGAAAGAGTAACAAAAGGAAACATACATGATTTTTTGGATTCATATGGGCCTGTTATCAGAAAACACATTGTTGTTAGACCTTAAGCATCTGATGACAGAAAAATGTTAAATTTTCAAATAAAAAATAATCACAATGCTTACAACATTTAATATAATTATTAGTTTCAATTGTGATCTTATCACTGGACAATGTAGTCCAAAAAGAAGCACCTGATTCTCTTTTCTGTACAAAAAATAATCAGATAATATGGCCCTCCATAAGCAAATGTTGAGACTTTCCTCAGGTATGTTAATGGTATGAATACTGGGTTATTGAACTATTTTAATTATAATATGAATTTCATTTATACAAATGTGTTAGATTTCTGGTATGCCAGAATTTTAATAATATGAATATATTTAGACAGGCAAAAACATATTCTAAGTAGTAGAACATAAAATTGGAAGCTTATTGCAGATATTGCAACAATGGAAAAGTCGAATAGTATTTGCTTAGTTGCTGGGTTTTATATAAACTAAAGCAGATGAGAATAAAACATATAAATGGTAATTAAATTACTTAGACATTTCTGGATGAAATAAAACAATTCTTTACAGTTTCTAGGTATGGCAAAAGTGTTCCTGGAAGGCAGGAAACACATAATTAGCATCACGGAAAAGCTTTGCATTCGTTCTTTCTGGCAATTGAGTCTACTAAGTCAAAAGCTGTTAAGTAGAGTATTTGGGTTTCATATTAATTTGCATTTCACTTGACTGCTTTTTACTGTTTTGTAAGCAGGAAACAGAGAGGTCTGGGTTCAACACAACAAATTACTGTACAAAATAAGAAATTGCTGTTCAAGCAGCTTTTTGTTTCTACTGGGTTTGTCATGCTGTGAGCAAAAAGAAAAAAAATAAAGAAAAGAAAAAGAAGTGTTGAGTCTTAAGATGCTTTTCAGCACCAGATCTGCACTATCAAAAATAGTCCTCAAACATAGTTAGAGTTATCTAGAAATTCAGCAGTTTGCAAACAAGTGCACTAGGGAGTAGTTTTTTCACACTAAAATATTTTTGCTACACATCAGCAAGTCCTTGAGGAGAGCCTGCTGGCTCCAAAGGCCTGCAGTTTGCTGTTGAAATAGCAGAGCAATAATATTTAGCCACTGCTAACAGGCAAGTGCTGGTATGACTGCTCTTTCTGGTGACTACACTATTTGACAAAAATGCTTTAACCACTGGGATTAGAATCCATGAATTCATTTGCATTTTTATTTCTTAACTCCTGATTCTTTGCTACTATCAATTTGGAGTAGTGGTAATATCTGGTAAATATTGTCAATTTGACAGGATCTAGAATGGCCTAGCAGGGAAGCATCTGAGTTTGACTGTGAAGGATAATGTAGATTACGTTAGTTTCTGGGCATGTTGGAGAGGGATTTTCTAATTAGGTTAATAGAGGTGGGAAGGTCTACTTTAACTATGTGAGACAACATTCCATGAGCTGGGGTCCTTATAGCATAAGGAGAAGAAAGGTGTCTCCTCAACACCTTCATTCATCTTTCTCCACTTCCTGAATGGAAAGCAATTAACAGCCTCAAGCTCGTGCTGTCACAATGGGCAATAAGCTGGAACTGTGAGCCAAGATACACCCTTCCTTCCTTAAGTTGTTTTTGTCAGGTAGTTTATCATAGCACCAAGATAAGTGAACAGCCTACATGCAGCTTATTATTTCCATAGGCATTGATCCCAAAATTAGAAGATAAAGACTCTAACAATAAAAGATATTGTGTATATATGTACATTTTTGCTTGTGTATGCCTATATGTAGGTGTGTGTGTTTGCTACCAAATTTCTTGGTTAGCAGTTGGCAGAGAGAGAGAGAGAGAGAGAGAGAGAGAGAGAGAGAGAGAGAGGAGAGAGAAAGAGAGGAGAGAGAGAGAGAGAAAAGAGAGAGAAAGAGAGAGAGAGAGAAATTAAAGGAATCTTATTATTCTTATGAGTGTTGCTTCTAGGATCTATTAATTCTATCCACTAACAGGAGCTGTATTATTTTATAGTAGCTTTCTTTAAATCATTATTGCATTCCCTATGTCTGCTTCACGTTACAGCTTTACATGTGCTTTATTAATTATATTCATAGGCCTATGAAATAACCTAAATTTTTTTTTTTTTAATTTCTTTGAGACAGTCTCCCTGTTGTCCCAGCTGGCTTGGTGGCTTAGAACTCAGAACTCTAACTTGATACATAGACCAGACTGGCCTCTATCTCACACAGATCCACCTGCCACTGTGTTCCAAGTTCTAGAACTAAAGGTGTGTGCCACTATGCCTGTTTATATTTTAATTTTTTGGTTACTAGCACTCTTTGTATACAAATATTTTTCACCCAGAAACCTGCAAAAGGAAGATATATAAAAATTGTGGCTTTAATAAGCAAAGAGATAGAAAATCTTTATTGAAGAAGCTTTCTTATTGGCAGCCATCCAGATGCCAAATAAAGTTGTTTAAATATTTGCTCATTAGTGAAATGAGATTATACAAGTTTAATTCATTTCCAATTCATGTTCCCTGTGTTTCAAAGCAACTTTTAAACATGTACTTTAATGCTTTCTCTAGAGCTCTTTTGCTATAATTTGTGTTTTTTTCCCTCTTAACTGGATATAAATTAATGAAGTAATACTGAATGAGGTGTTGGGTTTCCCCTAAAGTTCTTCCTATTGATTTGTTTTGGAGTTTTGTTGGGCATTTCAGTGAGTACAAAACCACAAAATGAGGACCACTAATTATATTAATGAGAAATAGTAATATGCTAAGATCATTTAAAGTAAATGAGAACCCGAGGGCCAAGCCACTCTGTTGTTGTAGGTTTATCTTCAGACATTCACATACAGAGACAAATGTGTAAAAATATCTAAAATGAGCAGGCCTCACCCTTGTATTGGATGAGGATTTGTTTTCAGCTTCAGCCTAAATGTGTTTAACTGAAATCAGTATTGCATTCTCAGGGTTGACACAAAGCTACAAGCCTAGTGGATGATGATGATCACTGTAGTTATGTGTCCTGTTTCTCTCCTCTAATTCACCTTTACTGCACCATCTTTATTTGGAGTGGCCATTAATAAAATTAACATCGTCTGCTCTTTCTGATTCTCTGCTGCGTAAGATTTACCAAGGGGAAGCTGGAGAGCAAGAAGGTGACTAATTGACATCTCCAAACTTCAGCAGGAGTCAGGACCCTTCACATTGAGTTCTTTAAGGTTAAAGACTACGAAGATTATGTTATTTCCAGTAATTTCCTACAGGGTGAGACTGTATTGGGAAAAATAGGTACAGCATACCTATTTAATAAAAGAACACATCAGAGATTGTGAAATTTGCACCTTCTTTTGTAGTTAATGTTTCTCCTTTACTATTTTGTTTTCTGAGAAGGATCATTGCTAAAATGAGATCACAGGCCTTCAGAGGAAGCACAGCAAATGAACTTTATTTAATCAACCACATTCTGGGCCGTAATCCCATACACCACCCATTTTTATTTAATATTAAAAAAAAACTAAATAAAGAAACTTGCTGTAGTACCAGAACCACATCTGTCTGAGAGAATTTCCACAGGTCATGGTTACTCTCCAAAAAAGACAAGAGCAAGATTGGAAATTGGGATGCACTGAATTATCTTTTCTTCAGAATACTACTCTTTCATTTCTATTTAAAGAAAACATTAGGTGGTTTTACTTTTCCTTTCAGTTATCATTATACAGCAATGCATTTAGAGTCAAGGGGATTTTTGAAATACTGGCTAAATTCCGTGCAAACAATGCATTTTTGAAAACACAGTGAAAAATAGTTTTAGAAGCTTTAGTCGCCTTTTGTGATTCAAATCTATAAACACAGTTGATGAATGCTATGTCAGCATCTCAGGTTAGAGCAAATGTCAGCAGCATAGATTCAGATTTAGTGTTCCATATATGTTTAATATGTCGGTGATAGGTATCAAGTTTTGTATGAAGTCAACTACTTCCTTGTTCTCAGTCTTATTCCATTGGACATCAGAGATGAGAATAATTTATGAGGAACATTTGAAAACATATTTTTATGCTGAATTTAACTGCTTTGTTGAACATAGGAATTTCTACTTTGATGCCAAACTCATCTATCAAAATAAGTTTCTATTTAACACATTTTCCGGTGTGTTCTGTGTTGGTCACTGTAGTAGTTACCTCTAATATGGACTGGAAAAACAACCATGTGCTGATATCTGTTCTCTTCTGCAGTGCTCTCATAAATTATGTTAGGGTTGGGGGACTGGAGAGATGGTAGGAGCACTGGCAGTTCTAGCAGAGAACCCAAATTCAGATCCCAGCACCAATGTGGAGGCGAACAATCATCTGTAACTCCATTCTTGGGGATCCAAGCCCTCTTCTGACCTCTGCAGGCATTGCATGACATTGATGCACTTACATACATGCAGGCAAACACTAATACACATAAAATTAAAAAAAAAACAAAAAACAAAAAACAAAATATTTTTAAATTAAATTAAAATTTAAAAATTATGTTTAGGTTGGGCTCTGTGACTAATAGAATGTGGATATGACTAAAAATATTGCTATGTCCACTTTTCTCTCTTAGATCACTCAGTTAAAAGTTAGTTACCATGCTGTAGGGAAGGTCCATGTGTGTAAAACCAAGACATCCTTCCAGTAGGCAGGAACATCACTCCAGTCATGCGAAAAACCCTTATGGAAGGGGATCCTCTAAACTCAGTTAAACTTGGAAAGGATTCTAACCTGCAACATATTGACTGCACATATTTATCAAACATCTCCAGCTGGAGTCGACTCACAATAGTATTCCAAAAATTCTGACTCACTGAGGCTGGAGAGATGACTCAAGGGTTAAGAACACTTGTCATTCTTGCACAGGACCCAATATTTGAATCCCAGCACTCACATGGCAGCCAACAATCATCTGTAACTCCAGTTTCAGGGGATCCGATGCTCTCTTCTGTCCTCCACAGGTACTATATGACATAGGTGCACTTATACACATGTAGCCATAACACTGATATACATTAATAATAATAATAATGATAATAATAACAAATTTCTGACTCACAGAAACTATGAGTTAATAAATGTTCATTTTTATTTATGAAACTAAATTTTGTGATAATTTGTTTTTAAAAGTAATAGAAGTAACACGCTTGTGTGACTAACTTTCATTAGTAAGAGCTGAAAAGTGATCTTGATTTTTGAGCTTGGAAAAATCATTCAAAGATCATGCAAGTTTTCAGTGCTGTGACCAGTTCCTCGAGAGTTGTTCTGCAAGGGGGTTTTCCCTATTGTTAAAGTTTTATAAAAAATGTTATTTATTTTTTAAACACCCATCAGAATTATAGTTTATCAAGTCAATATGTTTTGCTATGCATAATGTAGTGAGGAAGTTTTGCTTACTAGAACCAGGAGAATTTTTTATGTCCATCTGGGTAGGTAGAAAAGTGCCCCTCCCCCAAATGTCCACTTTCTAATATTTTTAATATATTGTCTTTAATGGCAAAAGGGACTCAGAAGCTGTCAATGTTCTAAGATTTTACAAAGAAGGAAGTAATGTTATTTGACCAAGAGTAGAGCTACGAGCCAAGTGTTCTGTTGCCAAGTCTTTGAAAAATAAAGGAGGCAGAGGATGCCGATTAGATCAGAAAACTTTGAACTGTTGAGACCTTGGTGTTGGAGTTTAGATTGTAATAGGTTGAGACCTTTGTGAACTCTAGAATGTGCTAAATACATTTTACAAGTGGAAAGTCTATGTATCTTTGGGGGCCAGAAGACAAACGGTGATAGAATAGCATTCCTTCTTAAGATGCACACTTTCTAATCCATGAAATATGTGACGTTTTTATCGTATATTAGAAAAACAACTCTGTAGATGCAAACAGAAATTTTTAATGGAGAGATTATACAGGTGTGTGATTATATGGGATTAAATGTAAAATGAGGACAGGGCATTGTTAAGAGATTGGAAGATGTTATGAATATGGTTTATAACATGGAGAAAGAGATCTTTAGTAAAGGAACACAAATTTTTTAGAAGGTGAAAGTTTATGAAACAGATGTTCTCTTAGAGTTTTCAGAACCAATCAATTCTTACATAATAGCACAAATCAAGTTTAAGCATATTGCTTCCAATAAGTCATTTTACTCCCCTCAAGTTTGAAGCATTGTCATCTTTTACAGTTAGGAAGAAGACTTTTAATTACAATTAACTATACACTACATGGTATTTCTACTTATATTGCAATTTAAGTTTTTTTTTTAATTTAAATTGTGTCTTTTTTCCTAGCTAAAATATCAGATGTTTGAAACGAGGTTAGAAATCTTGTTACACTAGCAATAACCAAGGTTTTTTTTTTTTTTTGTCAAACAGCTTATGTTCATTCAATAAATACTGATTTAATCAGTTAGAATTATTTTTCATTGCTTTTTCCCAGTTAATTGTACTTTACATAAAATGAAATGCATAGGTTTTTTCAGTTTATTTCAATGAATCTAACAAGTTAATATTCAAAGCTTTCTCTCTGAAAGCTATGTACAGCTCTCATAGTTCTAGAGGATACAATGTAATCTGTTAAGGAAAAAATAAACAATGTTCCATCTAAGCTAAAAAGGCTAATAACCACAGCAATTGGCACAGTAAACTATCTCTATTGGTGCAGTAGTGGCATTTTTATCTAGGGGGTGATCAACAGCTATCTAACTGAACTTAAAGCCCTCTCAATGGGAGGGAACGCATGGGTAGCGCTGTAAATATTGCCAAATTCGCATGGCTGGAGAGAGGTCATAGATCCTAGAGAAAATTCTATTCCTGTCATATCTCTAAACAAATAAAATTTCTTACTGTATAGTAAATAGAGGTCAGTATAGTTACAGACAAGTATGCCACACACCACGCATCATTTGTTGCTTCTTTTTGCAACAAATGGAGGCTATTAAAGAGTTCCACAACTGGACACACAGAGATATATGTCTGAGAGATGCCCAGCCCGAAGTGATACATCTATAGTGGAACCTCAGCACCTAAGGTTCATGGAACACAGCTGAATGGGAAGCAGTGAGAATGCTAATACATCCTTCAACTCTCACCAGCAAAGCTTCCTTATACAACAGAGTGTGAGGCACACAGAAGTCATAATGTGCCAACTTTTAGAGAATCAGAGACTCCTGAATACATGTCCCTGGATAGGTCTCCAATATTAAACCTCACCCACAGATGGCTCAGGGGTCATTGCTGAAGAAGGGGCAGAAAGACTTTAAGAGGCAGGGTTGGTACATGAACATAAGGAAACAGGCTTTTGGGTCTCTGTGAACTTACTCATATGAACTTGCAACAATGGTGACCACATGCATAAGACCCAAGCGAACTCAGTCAGACAATAACCCAGCCAGAACTGAGGAGATGGGCATTAGGTTCCAACCCTAGCCAAATAACTATTGACAACTGATTACTGTGGAGTGAGGGAGAGTAGATTTTCTTTAAGGGAGTGAATCTCAATAGGCTGACTCAACCTCAGTGGATGAACTTGTACCAAAGGACATTTGATTACAAATGCTTGACTGGATATAATTTAACAAAGATGACAGAATGCATGAAATCATGAAGTCCAGTGGGGATGCTATGGAGGGTACAGATTGGGGAGGAGGGTCCAAATTGGTTCAGATTTATTATATGAAATGCACAAAAATTTACTAAATACATTTTAAAATTTATATACTAAGAAATACATTTTGCATGATATGATATTGGACATCAGTAGTCTCCTCAAACTTCCTTGTGTCTTTTAGCATCATTTCCTATTTTCCAAAAAGATATATTTTCTGTCTTAGCTAGATGTCTGTTACTAGTGGTATCTTACAGCATAATTACAACATAAATTGTTTATCCACTTTCACAAGTTGTTATGATAGATATTTATCTATCTTTATTGGAAGTTGATTACATTACCAGAAACTGCTCCAAACAGCTTGTGCCATTTTATAACCTTGCCAGGAATTTGTTAGAATAGCAGTTGACCTGTATCCTCACCAAGATTTATTGCCATCAGACCTTTAATTTTAACTATTCTAATGAGGTGGAACTGATAGCCCATCATTGCTTTAATTTTCGCTTTATAATAAATATTGAGAATATTTAAAAGTATATTTGTGTATCTTCTATTTCAGGTGTATATTTGACTCTTTAGTGAATTTTTAATGGCTTATTTGAAATTCTGTTAATGTAAAAATTTTATTTCTAAATCTTGGAATTAATTCCCATTTTCTTGTATTTTTTTGTGAATTTGTGATTAAACAGTTTCAATATTGAATTTTGATTATTAAAAGCTGTCAAATCTGGATTGGGGAAATGCTTAGCAACTAATGGAACTTGCTGCCTGAGTCTGACCTCTGGGTTCCATCGGGTGTATAAAGGGGACCCACTCCTGCAAATTGTCCTCTGAGTTCCACAGGTCTTGATATGAAAGCATCCATCCATCCATTCAGACAAAAAAGAAAAATTAGTGAAAATGATTTTCAATTTGACTTCATCTTTTATCAATCATTCACATTTAAATGGCATATATCAGTTGTACAAAATAATAGATTTCCTTATAAGGTTCTAATGCTTGTATATAAAGTACTCTGGACATATTCATGCCCCCATCATTCTCTCATCCTCATTCCCCTCTATCTTCCTGTCTTTCCTATTAGTCACACATCTGTTTCCATATTATTCTTTACTAGATTGCATGTATTAAAGGAAAACACACAACACCTTTTCTGTGTTGAGCTTATTTCACTTTACATGATAATCTCATTGGGTCCATTTACTGAAAATCACATGACTTTACTCTTTTATAGATGTGTAAAACTCTATATATCTATCACTTTTTAAAATTTAAAATAAAAAAATGAATTAAAAAAAATCAGTTTCTTTGAGACTTTCATACAAGTCAACAATGCATTCTGGGTATTCTCATCCCTTCTTTCTGTCACCCTCCCACCTGCATCATCCCTTCTGTGTTTAAGTGAGGCCATCCATGTGACCATGGGTTTGGAACTCACAAGCAGTTCTCAAAATTGGTGCTTTTTATTTAGTGTTTTTAAAAAGGCTACCTTACTGGGGCCCAGGGTGTGGTGCTGCATTCCAGCACTCTGGAGGCAGAGTCACGCAGATCTCTGTGTGACATCTAGTTCAGCTTGACTACATAACATGTTCTAAAGATTTGAAAAAAAAAAAAAAAAAGATACCTTAAGGTTCCAAATATGCTCTCATACATTTTATTTTTCTATTTATTTATGGATTATAGCTTCTTTTATTTGTCTCTGACTCTTTACAAGAATTGGGACACAGAGTGACATGTTACAATGTTCTTTTTTATTAATACATGTACACATATGTCCACTTGTCAGAGCATCATTTCAGTTAATATTTTTCCAGCTAAATATGTATGAAAAGGCTTATGGCTGGTGTCTCTGATTCAGTCAATTGAAAAGCAAATTTATTAATTAAAGTTAACATTACACTGCTTTGATTTGTACCTGCTGACACAATAGCCCAGCTCTCACCTCAAAGGGGATAAGAAACAGTTTATTCTGGAGCCAAATACAGCTGACAGTGGCTAAGGAACACAGATTTAGGTCATTGTAAATTCCAAGTTCCAACATGGCAATAGTTTTACGAAGGTTTTATAGTAACAACAAAGAAAACCATAAATCAAAATACTTTTCAAGGGGCTGGAATCATGGCTTAATGGTTAACATCAATGGCTGTTCTTGCAGAGGACCTGTCCTAGTTTATTCTTCATTCCTGTGACAAAATATTCTGGCCACTACCAACTTGGGGAGGAAAGGGTTTATTTAGCTTACATATCCCAGGTCACAGTTCATCCGGGAGCCCAAGGTAGGAACTCAGGGCAGGAACCTGGAGGCAGGAGCTGGAGTACAGGCCGTGGATGAACACTGCTTACTGGCTTGCTGCCCTAGCCCCTGCTCAGCCTGCTTTCTTATGCAACACAGGCCCACCTGCCCAGGGGTGGCACCACCCACAATGGACTGGGCCCTCCCACATCACTCATCAAGAAGATGCCCCTCAGACATTACCACAGGGCAGTCCAATAGAGGCAATTCCCCAACTGAGACTCCCTCAAACCAGATGTATCAAGTTGACACTAAAGCTATCCAGCACAGGACCCATGTTCAAATCCCAGCACCCACAACCACAAAAACCTCCAGTTCCAGGGGATCTGACACCTTCTGACCTCTGTACACATTGCATGATACGTGTGCACTTACATACATGGAGACCTTATACTCATATATATATATAAAATAAAAATCAATCAATAAATAAAAATATTTTTAAAATCCTTTGGAATACATTAACAGCAAAATTCTAACTCCCATCATCCCAAAGGCTAAGGACACATTCAGCCATGTGGGTGCTGGGATGTGAACCAGGGTCCTCTGCCAGACCTCTTACTTGCTAAGCCATCACTCCAGTCACATTCCAAAAGCTTTTATCTTTTAGTCACAGGATGTTAGATCAGACACAGAGATGGACAAGAAATTGTCAATTAAGGGGCCAAAGATGGCCCAAGATAAATTGTACATAGGCGCTGGGCCTGCAACATTCCCAACTCTCTTCAGTCATTGAAGTTCTAATCACTTGATCAGCCTTATAGAAATTTCAGTTGAAAATGCAAGTTGTTTTCAGAGATCTTCGACTCATTAACTAGTTTGTGATCAACTTATAAAGTTATAGTATTTTCTGTTCCAAGATTGTCTTGATATGTCTGGTTAGCTTTTACTTTAATTGTTTTTTTTTTTTCCAGAATGAGCTTGTAATTTTGGTTAAAATAGCAATAAATCCCCCATGTGCATTCTGGCAATTATGTTGATTTAGACTTGTTTTAGAAAAATAAACACAATTGAGTCTTCCAATCTATTTACTGAAAAGTTTTGGAGGAGCATGATTTGGAGAACATTGAGATGGATTTCTGGGAAATAAAGAGTTTATAAGAATTGGTAAAACCATAGAAGACAGTATTAGAGGCAACAGCATGTCAGAAAATCTAAGGATAGGTCAGGCCCAGTGCACAGACAGCATGATGTTGTCTCCAGAGAGAGAAATTAGAGCACACGTGGCAGAGTGGGGTCTCTTTTTAATATCTTTTTGAGGATGGATGAGGTCTCACAGCACAAGCCAACAGCCAGGCATTCTTATTCTGAGGCAGGAGAGAGGTAAGGGGTTAGAGTATGATAGATACCTCCTTTGATATTAATTCACTTTTCAGGTAAGAAACCATGGCACCTGAAAATTTGTTAAGGAGGGACTTACAATGTTTCAGTTGGGTACCTGTCATCTTTGAGAAGAGGTCTTTCTAGATAGTGTTGGCCTGAGCAGAGACTGGATTCAGGCATCGTATTCTTATATCTACATAACACAGGTTCAATTTAAAGATACTCATTCAATATTTTAGAAATGACTTGTGGTTATCTCTTTTTAATCTATTAAACATCTAAAATATTTTTAGATACATTTATATTTATTCTTATGTGTATAAGAATTATGCCTCCATGTGTGTAAGTATAATACCCACATTGGGTCCCTTCTATCAATTTCACCTTGGAGGACACTGCGTTGAATGCACCATCTTAGAAACAGCAGGCCCTCACCAGAGCACAAACCTGTTGGTATCTTTATGTTGTAGTTCCCAAACTCCAGAATGATGAGAAATGAATTTCTATAATTTAAAAATCACTCATTCTAAGCTTTCTCTTAGAAAATCAGAAAAAAAACCTTTAATATTTTACCTTTTCTTGTGCATCAATAAGGACTTCCAGTAAAATGACAATTAGAATTGTTACAACAAAATTATGTTCCATGTTCTCACTTTTAGAAGAAAACATTCTTTCCTACATTTTTCTTTGAAAATAATGATATAAGTTTTTTGCAAAACTGTAATTGATTGAAGAAGTTTCCGTTCTCAGTATTTCCTAACTTTTTTATTTTTTTCAAAAACTTTATTGAGAATTTCATACATGCATATAAGGTGTTTTGATCAAATCTATGCATACTCCCTCCCCTCCAACATTCCCCCCTCTGAAGAGGTAACCCTAAAATCTTTTAAAGATTAGATATAAGCTCCCAAATACTTTTGACATTTTTGCCTTGGAACAGAGTATTTTGCTAACTGGCCGAAGGACATTTTGACTTTTAGCCAAGCAACTGGCCACATTTCTTTGGGGTCTTTTTTACCCTAACTGCCTAGCCAATTCCTACCTCTTGTTCTTATCACACCATCCTCTGAAAAGCTTCTTCTATGCTGAACACGGACATGGTTGAAGCAATTGGAGAACTCTTTCAGTGAGTCTACCTAAAAGATTCCCAAATTGCATAACTCTTGTCTCTAAGGGGAGAAGAAAGTCCTTGAATCATGAATGGGAGTTGCGAAGGAGAAGTAAGGGCAAGAGTAATTAGCATTACAAGTTCTAGACAGGGAACTAGAAAAAAGTCAGAACAGGGCAATTTTCAAATGTTCATGTGAGAGGCCATTGGAGTTTCTTGACAAGGACTTCCAAAAGCATCCCTCTTTTGGGTTCCTCCTCATTTATTTATTTATTTTTTTGTCTGCCAAGGCTGTACTTGAGAGTGATGGACTTAGAAT
>NW_008332663.1:385414-387923 GCF_000622305.1 Nannospalax galili | reverse complement strand
TCTTGTGAAAAGAGCAGCAACAAACATGGTTGTACAAGTGTCTCTAAAATAGGGTGAGTCCTTTTGGGTCATATGGTGGCTTCATTTTTAGTTTTTAGTTTTTTAAGAGTTCTCTACACTGTTTTCCATAGAGGCTGCATGAGTTGGTAATACCACCAGCAGTCAATGAACTTTCTCCACATCCTTGCCAGCATTTGGTATCATTTGTTCTCTTGATCCTAGCCAGTCTGATTGGGGTAAGGTGATACCTTAGGTTGGTTTTAATTTGCATTTTCCTAATTACTAATGATGCTGAAAACTTTTTGAGATGTTTCTTAGTTATCTTTATTTCTTCCTTTGAGAACTCTCTGTTTAGATCTTTAGCCCATCTTTTAATTGGGTCATTTGGTTTCTCGCTTCTTTGTTTTATGAATTATTTATAAATTCTGGATGTTAAACCTCTGTCAGATGTGTCACTGGTGGAGATGTTTTTTCCCATTTTGTGGGTTTTCTCTGCACTTTTTTGATTGTTTCTTTGTCTATACAGCAGCTTTTTAGTTTAATGAGGCCCCACATCTTGATTGCTGACCTTAAGTCCTTAGCAACTTCCATCCAATTTAGAAAATCCTTTCTACACCTGTATCTTTTACTGCCAATATTTCTTCTTATAGTTTTCAGGGTTTCCAGTTTCACATTGAGGTCTTTGATCCATTTGGAGTTGACTTTTGTGCAAGGCAAAAGATAAGCACCTAGTTTCATTCTTCTACAGTCGGAGATCCAGTTTTGCCAGCACCATTTGTTGAAGATGCTGTCTTTCCTCCATTGTGTGTTCTTGGCAACATTGTCAAATATCAGCCAGCTGAGATTGCATGTAATCAGGTTTGGATCTTCAGTGAGGTTCCATTGATCTATGTGTCTTCTTTTGTGCCAGTACCATACTGTTTTTCTCACTATGGCTCTGTAGTATACTTTAAGATCTTGTATAGTGATCCCCCCAGCATTGCTCTTTGTGCTCATGGTTGCTTTGGCTATCCAGAGTCTTTTGTGCCTCCATATGAATTTAAGGATGCAGTTTTCTATTCTGTGAAGTATGTCACAGGGATTGTGATTGGGATTGCATTGAATCTATATATTGCTTTTGGTAGGATGGTCATTTTAATGATATTAATTCTTCTAATCCGAACATGGGAGTTCCTTCAATCTCCTAGTGTCTTCCTCAATCTCTTTAACGATTTAAAATGTTCATTGTAGAGATCTTTGGTGTCTTTAGTCAGATTTATTCCAAGATATTTTAATTTTTTTGCAGCTACTGTGAATGGCAGCATTTCCCTGTATTCTTTCTCTAATTGCTTGTTATTGGTATATAGAAAGGCTACTGATTTTTGTAAATTGATTGTATAACCTGCCACTGTACTGAAAGTGTTGATCAGTTCTAGGAGTTTTCTGGTGGAACTTTCAGGATTTCTTAGGTATAGTATTATATCAACTGCAAAAAGTGGTAGTTTGACCTCTTCTTTTCCAATTAGTATTCATTTAATTTCCTTCTCCTGTCTTATTGCTCTAGCAAGAGTTTCAAGCACTATGTTGAAAAGGAGTGGAGACAGTGGACATCCTTGTCTGGTCCTGATTTTAATGGGTATGCTTCCAGTTTTTCTCCATTTAGAATGATATTGACTGGGGGGTTTGTTGTATATAGCTTTAATTATGTTGAGGTTTATTCCCTCCAGTCCAATTCCCTCTAGGACTTTGAAGATAAATGCATGCTGAATTTTGTCAAAAGCCTTTCCTACATCTATTGAGATGACAATGTAGTTTTTGCCTTTGAGTCCATTTATATGATTAATGATGTTTATTGACTTGCATATATTGAACCTTCCCTGCATCTCTGGGATAAAGCCTACTTGATCATGGTGAATTATCTTTTTGATGTATGTCTGTATGTGGTTTGAAAGTATTTTGTTGAGAATTTTTGCATCTATGCTCATTAAGGATATGGGTCTATAGTTTTCTTTTTTGGTTGTACCTTTACCTGGTTTGGGTATGAGAGTGATGCTGGGTTCATAGAAGGAATTTCTGAGTTCTCCCTCTGTTTCTATCATTTTGTATAATTTAAGTAGTATTGTTTGGAGGTCTTCTTTAAATGTCTGGTAGAATTCTGCTGTAAATCCATCTGGGCCTTGGGGTTTTTTTAGTCGGGAGGTTTTGTATTACTGTTTCAATTTCTTTTTGTGATATGGGTATGTTTAAGCTGTTAATCTCTTCTTGGTTTAGTTTTGGTGGTTCCCATGCCTTTAGATATGCATCCATTTCTTTTAGGTTTTCAAACTTAGTAGCATGTAGGTTTTTAAAGTATTCCATTATAATGTTCTGTATCTTTCTGGTGTCTGTTGTGATGTTTCCCCTTTCATCTCTGATTTTGTTGATTTGGAGGTGCTCTTTCTTTCTAGATAGGTGATACCTTCAGTTGAGTTGTTGGCCAGGATAGATAAAGGCTCTTCCAGATAGTAACCCAACATACTACTGGAAAAAT
>NW_008332663.1:361472-385292 GCF_000622305.1 Nannospalax galili | reverse complement strand
GCAGTGTTAGGTCATTTATTTGGGCTCTTTCCAATTTTTTAATGTAAGCACAAAGAGCTATAAACTTCCCTCTTAGGACTGCTTTCAATGTGTCTCAGAGGTTGTGTTGTGTTGTATTGTCCTTTTCATTGAATTCCAGGAATTCTTTTATTTCTTTCTTAATATCTCCTTTGACCCACTCAATGTTTAGGAGTATGTTGTTTAATCTCTACGAGTTCATCTAGTGACTAGGGCTTCGTCCAGTGTTGATTTTGAGCTTTATTGCTTTGTGGTCCAATAGAATGCATGGAATTATTTCAATATTTGTTTATTTGTTGAGGTTTGTTTTTTGGCCCAGTATGTGGTCAATTTTTGGAAAAGTTCCATGTGGTGCTGAGTAGAAAGTTTATTCTTTGGCTTTTGGATGGAATAATTGAAAGATTGTCTGTTAGGTCCATTTGATGTATGGTATCATTTAATTCAGACATCTCTCTGTTTACTCTTTGTCCAATTGACCTGTCTAATGGAGACAGTGGGGTATTGAAGTCCCCTACTATTACTGAGTTGGTATTAATCTATGTCTTAAAATCCTGTAGTGTTGTTTTTATGAATTTGGGTGCACCAGAATTTGGTGCATATATGTTAAGGATTGTAATATCTTTTTGGTTATCTAATCCTTTGATCCAAATGAAGTGACCCTCCTTATCTCTTCTGATTAGTTTTATTTGAAGTCTATTTTGTCAGATATTAGAATTGCAACCCCTGCTTGTTTCTTAGTGCTGTTTGCCTAGAATATTCTTATCCATCCTTTTACCTTAAGGTAGTGCCTCTCCTTGAAGGTGTGATGGATTTCTTGCAGACAGGAAAGAGATGGATTTGTTTCTTAATCTATTCTCTTCCCCTGTGTAGATTGACTGGGGTGTTCAGTCCATTGATATTTAAGGTTATTATTGAAGGGTGTGTATTGCTTCTATCATTTTGATTGCTGTTTGTGTTCTCTGTGTAATTTTTGTTTCTTAGATTATATCTTTATTTTCTGTCATTGCCCCAAGGTTTAGTTGTTTCTCTCTCTGCTCTCTGTATTGCTTCAAGTATTCTTTGAAGGCCTGTATTCTTTTTTAAAAAAAATATTTATTTAATAACCACATACTTAGAAGAAGCATTTCATTACAACAGCATCGATATATTCAATGACAATTTCCAGAGCTAAGATGCATCTCTTTCAAAATTGGCTGTAAATTTTTAGGTTTACACCTGAATTAATGCAGTTATTCAATATTGTACTCAGGGTAAACCCTGTAAGACATAAAATTAAGTGATGTTTTAACCTTTAAAAAATATTTCCATTTCATTGTTAAAATACACAGTTTCATACAGAAAAATTCATTTTTAAAGCAATTAACATGAAGACGTTTGCACATGCATTTCTAATCTCTATATATCTGGTTGTTAATAGTCACAGTTGATTACATTCTGAGATACTTGACATCTGAGCATGTATATAAAGTCATCAGGTAGATGTCAATGGTAATGTTTTTCACATTTCCTAATTATTAAGGAGCAAATTTTTATGTTTTGAAGAATTATTATTTTTTAATTTAAAAAAATTTTAATAACCACATGATTGTAAGAAGTTTTTCACCACAGCTTTAACATATTCAGTAACACACTCCAGAGCAGGGATACATCTCTTTCAAAAGTGGCTGTAAATTTTTAGGTTCACAGTTGAATTAATACAGTTATATGGTATTGAATTGAATGTAAACCCTGTAAGATATAAAATTGAATGAGTCTTTACCCTTTAAAGAAAATCTCAATTTCATTTTAAAATATGCTGTTTCCTACATTTTTAATGCTACTGACACTTAGATGTTTGCACATTTGTCTTTAATATCTATCTGATGATTACTAGTCACAGTCCGTTACACTCGGATCCTTAGTACCTGAGTGTGGATATAAAGTCATCAGATAGATTTCACTGGTAATGTTTATCACCACTACTATTTAACATGAAGTAAACTTTTGTGCTTCCTCCTCAAATATGTCTTCTTGTAAAATTTGTTGATATTTCTGTATGTGTATTATACAGAACATTCCACACAATATTATTCATCTATATATCCATTTTCCAAATTGCACCCTCTCAGACCTCCCTCCTTCCACATACTGGAGCCCACATACTCTGTTATCCCTGTTACTGTCTTCTGTGTTGTTGATACCCAGCCATTATCCAGTGCTTGTCTGTCTGCTGAATCCAGTCAGCCTATCTAGAGATCCTTGTTTTAGGACAATCAGCTGTTCCTCATCTAGCAGCAATCAGTTGTCAATATTCCTTTAGATAAGATTGGGGTCTGCTGTTCATTTTCCAATTCTATGCTGGGTTACTTTCTGGGAGTCCCTTGTGCTACATTGGCCAATAACTCAAAGGAAGGTATCACCTGTCTGGCATTGTTTCTTGTTATTTAGCCTTAAGCTATACATATGGACTCTTAAAAATTGTATTGACCTCATTAATCTTTGATTATACTTTCCTTTTGGGTATTTAAGACCATACAGTTGGCCCAGATAAAACAATTTATTTTTATTCTTAAGGTTGTTTGAGGATCTGTTCCTCAGGAGTAACACGGATTTGGGAGGAACCCCTGGCTCCTTTCTTTTACCAGTTCCATCTCTGTGAAGATAAGTCAAAGGTCCTGCTCAACCATGGCTGACTTCCATGGCTGAAGAAAATGTTTCCTCTGTGTTGACCCTCCTCTTTTTAGACTGGACACTGGTTCAAGTCCATCTGGTGAGGTTTCCATGGCCCCCTTGCTCAGGAGGACAGGTGACTCACCATAGTTACTTATTTGACCTAGGAGGGCAAGAAGTAAAAACTGTCCTTTATGTCCCCCTGACTAAATTAGTATAGGCCTCAAAGTATGGCTGTTAAACATCCAAGCAGATTAGTTCCACCAGTCTGGTACTTTTAATTACCGTATGCCATGTAGATAGAGCTTGGGCAAAGACAAAATGCTCTCAGATAAACCTTGCCTAGGCATATATTACATTCTTTGATCTAGCTTTATGTATAATTTGTCAGTAGGTTGTTGGTATAATATGGTTCCCTCTGGTTTTCTAAAAATAGCTAGGCATTGTTTATCTCTCACATTGTCTAACCCTTCTACCATGGTTTCCCGATTTAAGGTGCCCTCGTTTTTTCCATTTCTCCAAAGGACTATATTCTTTCTGGCTATTCATGTCATCGAAGATTTTTCTTTCCCCCTCAACTATAATAAACATTTTTGCTGGGTATAGTATTCTGGGTTGACATCTATTGTCATGTAGAACCGGAAATACCTTGATCCAGGCTCTTCTGGCTTTCATAGTTTGCAATGATAAGTCAGCTGTAATTGTGATGGGCTTTCCTTTGTATGTGACTTGTTGTTTTCTTTCACTGCTTTCAGTATTCTCTCTTTGTTCTGTTCATTTAGTGTTTTTACTATGATATGTCGTGGGGAGTTTCTTTTCTGATCCTGTCTATTTGGTGTTCTATGTGCTTCCTGTATTTGTATGGGGATGTCTTTCCTTAATTTTGGGAAATTCTCTTCTACAATCCTGTTTAAGATCTGGTCAACACCATTAACCTGAAATTCTTCTCCTTCCTCTATTCCTATGATCAGTAGATTTGGTCTTTTCATGGTGTCCCACATTTCTTGCATATTCTATTCCTGTTTTTTTTTAAATTTTTCCATAATCTTTTTCTGAGTGGTCCAATTCTTCAACTTTATCTTCCAGTGTTGATATTCTATTTTCCATTTCATTCATTCTAGAGGTGAGGCTTTCCTCTGTTGTTCAAGTTGGCTTATTGAATTTTGTACTTCCTTCATCATTTCTGCCTGAGTTTTTTTCATTGTTTCTCTTTTGTGAATTCATTTAGAAGTTTATCCGTATCTTTTTTTAGCTCTTTGATTTGCTTGCTCCTGTGTTCTTTAAATTCTTTGAATTCCTTGATCATGTTTTGATTGTTCTTTTTAATTCAGTATCCTGGGTTATCTCTAGGGGGTTCTCCTTGTAGAACTCTTCTACAGGATTGGTGGGCTTTGCCAGGGACATAGTGTTTGGCTTTCCAATTTATTATTTTTCCATTGTGGTTTTGGCATATGAATTTTTTTTGTTGTTTATGATTCTGATATGAAAATTAAGTTGACATATGCTTCTGTTTGTATTATCCAGGTGCCTAGATCCTTTCTTTGTTGGTTATGTAAAGCTGGTTGGTACAGGGTTCAGGGTCTCTCAGATTTATTTTGGAGGGAACTGATGGCTTCAGATCAGCTATTCAGGAGTACCCACAGAAGCCCAATTCAGGTTCCAGTCAGGCACTCTCAGGCTTCATTCACCACCTAGATGCAGGGTCCAGGCTCTCTCAGGCAGTCCTGTGTGTTGTCAACCCTATGCCAGAGGGAGGCCAGAGATGGGCCAGAACTCAGCACTCTCTGGTGGTCTGCTGAGACTCCAGCCTTAGCCTATCAAAGCCAGATCTGCCCTGGGGCCTTGGGAAGGGGGCCTCACAAAATCCCAGGTAGGGGGACGGTATGGTGCAGGGAAGTTCACCACTTCAGAGAGGCAGGAAAGGGGGGGCTGTCAGGCTGTCTGTCCCCTGGGTTCTCAGGCCTTCTGGTAGTTGGAGGCCAGAGGGAGGCCAGAACACCCGCACTCTCTGGCAGTCTGCTGAGTTCTGAGCAGCTACCCCAATGGAGGAGGTCTGAACCAACACTCTCAGGGTGTCTGGAGAGATGGCTTAGCAGTTAAGAACACTGGTTGTTCTTACAGAAGACCTGGGCTCGAATCCCAGAACCCACATGGCAGCTAACAACTGTCCGTAACTCCAGTCCCAGGGTATCCGACAGCTTCTTCTGATCTCCACATGCACTGCATGACATGGGTGCCCTTACCTACATGCAGGCAATACATGCATAACATAAAATAAATAAATAAATAAATAAATATTTCTTAACGTTTTATTTTGACTGTTAGAGTTTCTCTGCTGCTTGGTGGCATCATAGGCAATTGTATTTTTGTTTCTCTTTATTCATTTAGTGTAATTAAATGCATTGATTGTTTTGTATTTTAAAGGCATTGTGATGGTTAATTTTGAATATCAGCTTCCTTGGTTTGCAACAGTACTAGAAGATTAGTAAAACATTTCTGGGTGTCATCTGTGAGTACATTTCTATGGAGTAGTAACTAAGCAGGGAAAATGATAGTATTCCATAGGCTAGAAGTCTGGACAGAATAAAAAGTCCAAAGGAAAAGTCAGCCATAGGTATTATCTTTTTCTTCATTCCCATAATTTGAGTACTTTTACTCTGTGGTGACCAACTCACCATAATGGATTGAACCTGTACACATTGTACACCAAGACAAATCTTCTCTTGGAACTGGAGTTATAGGAGTGCTGGGAACTAGTCTTCTGTAAGCAGCAAGTGCTTTACTGCTGAGCCATCTTTCCAGCTCTTCCTTTGATTTTCTTAAGACACTTTATTTTAATTTTATTTTTTGATGTTATAGACGGAACCCAGGACATACTACACAAGTGCTCCACCACATCTTTAGCCCCAAGACACATTTTTACTTAATCATGTGGCTTAAATGCTTGAATTAGTATTTATTCAGAAGGAACGTCAATGGAACTGAGAAATCTAGCAAGTCAATGTGTGATAAGGCTTCTTTAAGTCTACCATTGTTTTGATGAACAGGAGGAAAATCTTGGTGTAATTTGGAATAGAAAGAAATGAGGGAATCACAAAAATGGGTTCATTTGAGAATGTTATAATGATTGATTTCTGATCTTTAAATTTCCTCTCATAATTCAAACTTATTTTGAGTCTGTTATATATCCTTGAATTTTTAAGAAACTTACCCATATTTAAGCTATATTTACAGAGTTCCATTATTTACAACAAAGATTCTGAAATAATACAATCAATAAGAGCAAGTAGGGATAATTCTATTTCCTCTTATAATGTATTTTCCCAGTATCGCACATCCATCAATTTGCCCATGCCTTAGTCTTCCAGAACTCCCCATACAGAATGTATCATTCTCTTGATATCATTTGTTTCATTAAGTTTTTACCCTTTTTGTATTAGCTAAACAGATTTATAAATACTTAGAAGTGCAAAAATCAGAAGAATATTTATAATCTTATTTAATCTTATCTTGTTTAAGACAATCACTTCTCATATTGCCAGATACACTTATCCTCAGATCAATGTATAAGATTCTAGAACATTTTTATTTTTTAATTTTTTAAATTTAATAACCATATGATTAGAAGAAGCATTTCATTATGGTTTCAACATATTCAGTAACACATTCCAGAGCAAGGATACATCTCTTTCAAAAGGGGCTGTAAATTTTTAGGATCACAGTTGAATTAATACAGTTATACAATATTGAACTCAGTATAAACCCTGTAAGACATAAAATTGAATGAGTTTTTACCCTTTAAAGAAGACCTCCATTTCATTATAAAATATACTGTTTCCTATATTTTTAATGCTACTAACACTTAGATGTTTGCACATGTGTCTTTAATCTCTATGTATCTGATTATTAATAGTCACAGTCAGTTACACTCGGATCCTTAGTACCTGAGTATGGATATAAAGTCATCAGGTAGATTTCACTGGCAATGTTTACCACCTCTACTATTTAACATGAAGTAAATTTTTGTGCTCCTCCTCAAATAATTCTTTTAAAAAATTTATTGATTTTTGTGTGTGTATATCATACAGAACATCCCACACAAACTTATTCATCTATCCACCCACTTCCCAAATGGCACCCTCCCATAGCCTCTCCCCTCCCACACACTAGAGCCCACATACTCTGTCATCCCTATTACTGTCACCTGTGTTGTTGGCACCCCCAGGCATTCTCCAGTTCTTGTCCGTCTGCTGAATCTAGTCAGCCTATCTAGAGATCCTTGTTTTAGGAAGATCAGCTGTTCCTCATCTAGCAGCAATCAGTTGTCAATATTCCTTTAGATAAGATTGGGGTCTGCTGTTCATTTTCCCAGTTTTATGCTGGGTTACATTTTTTATTTCTTTACATGTGATGTGTACTTGTTACTTTTCTGTTGCTGTGATAAAACACCGTGATCAAGGGAACTTATAAAAGGAAGTGTTTGTTTGAGCTTATGGTTCCAGGGCTTAGAGTCCATAATAGCAGGGAAGGGATGATGGTGGATGTGGCCAAAGCAGAAAGTCGGGGGATCACATCTTCAAGCAGGCACAGGAAGCAAAGGGAGACTGGAAATCTGACAAGGCTTAAGAGCTTTGTTATGTGGGTATGCTTCATTCTAGTCATCTAGTCCTCTAATGGTGCTCAGTTACTTATTTCCAACATCACTGCTGCCTCAAATGATGTTTAGATTGATTACTTTCCCTAACTTAATCTGTCTGCCATTCTTCTGCCAGGAGGCAGTTGTCATTGCTAATCTGGGTTCTGCCTACCTACCTGGATAGTCATCTTCCTAATCATCTTCTGCGAGATCCTCTCTGTATGTATCTCCTTACCATGGTATATGCTATTAGTGCTCACATTTTGCAAAGAGACCAAGAGAGAATATCAAATACAATATAAGAAAACTTCAGTCTTTCTCAAGTCAGGTAATATGTACAAGATGACACAAATAAAACAGCCTTTACTTCTTATGGTTTCTAGCTTTTCCTGCCCAATCAGTGGCTGTTAAAATCACTTGACCCCAACATGCTTCATTTTAAAGAGATCTGGATACTTGCTACTTATATTTCTGTCTTTCATTATTTTGGTTTACAGAAAAAGATATTTTTGTTTTCCTTAACATTTGTTTTTGATATTATTGGTGAATCCAACTCAAGAGGGAGAATGCAGCCAGGCATTGTTTGAACAACAATTGGTTTTCATATTTGTTCAATAAAAAATGTGTGTATATTTAAATGACTATCTATAGTTAATTCAATATGGAAAAAAATCAATGTGGATCAGAATCACAGGGACTTTATTTATAATTGTGTTTACATTATTGTAGTCTTATTATTTTTCACCATTGGATTTATGCCTGTGGTTTCTATGTTGGACACCCACCCCAAGGTGGTTTAAGATTGCATATCTAAACACACATGCTGAATCCTTGAATCATTTAAATGTGATAAAAATCCATTTCACCTATGTTATTCCTAGCTGAATGTCACTTCTGAAGTATACCAGCCTCAAAAGAAATTAAAAGATAAGTAACATGATTACAATCAGATTAGCTTGCCTAGGCAGACAAACAAGATTGCAGAGTTGTGAGAGTTAAGATACTCACTTCCTAGTGAGACTTGTTTAAATCACATTAAATAAAAATGACTTACTGATATGTGTTCTATATAACAAAGTAGGAGAGTGGAAACTCCACCCTTGTAGCTGATTGTGAGTCAGGAAAACTGTTATCTTCTGACTTTTCAAGAATTACTGCTTGTCAGGAAACTTTACATAGTTTTTTAGAAAAAAAAAAGAATCATTCTCCAAGACTTCCTGGTTGCTCAAACTAAAATAAGTATTTCTTTGACTAATAGAATTCAGGAAAGTCAAGAGAAGGAAGAGGGGGTGGGAATCTTGGCTCTCAACTTTTTCTACATTATGAACAGGATAATGAATAATATTAGAAAGAAAAACATGGTGAGTCACATCTCTCCAGAAGAGAGGAACATATATGAGTGAATTAACGCAAATAAGAAAAATGACTGGATTCAGTTTCATTAACAGGCTATCTACTGTGAGAATCAAAGTTTCTACTGCTATTAATCTTATTTAAAAACACATTTAAAAAAATAGTTTAGCTCAGAAGGAAAAAAAGAAAAAAAGAAAGAGAAAGAAAGAAAATAGAAGGAAGAAAGAAAGGAGAAAAAGATAGATTATTTAGGCAAATTTGAGACACAATTGGGTAATGTTTATTCAAGGAAGTGTATTAATGTCATCTTAAACTATTTTCCTTTCAGTCCGTAATTATTAGAGATTAAAAAACCTAAACAAGAAGGCTACAGGGCATTGCTGTTTCCAAGCAGTTTCTTTCGAAATGGTACCTAGTTGGAAGTTTGTGAAGTGAAAAAGAGCCGAAGCTCTTAAGGACAACAGCATGATTTCTGGTTTGCTAACAAGATTGCTACAACCACCGGTGGTGGATTACAACCTCATGAGACGGCCTTTGAGGACGAGGAATAGGTTAGGGACAGTACAGCCTTGAAAAAGCATCAAATTGGGACAGGAAGGAAGAGGAGAGTCCATAGACTTATTACGGTGTTAGAAGGGGCCAGTCTGGAGACAGTCAAGGTAGGGAAGACATGTGAGTTATGCAACTGCCATAGGCACAAGTCTATGTTGTTGAAGAATGGATGGGCCATGGGAAATGAGACTGGAGGTAGCTCATCTGTGTTTACTGGTGTTGACATACAGTTGGCAGAACCGAGTTGGCTTGCTATAGGTTTATATCTGCACACAGAAGAATGTCTTGTTTGAAATAAATAACCAGACTCAAATTTCCAGAACTTTTGACCACTTTCGTTGCCTCATGGTTCATCATTCACACAAACTCAGTGTTGGAGTGCCTGATGGCCCCAGGAAACTTTGAAAAGTAAGCAAGAAACCAGTGTTTTATCACTTCTCAGTTGAGTATATGAACATTTTTGACATTTCCTTTTCCATCCAGGTGCCAGTAATGTGAGAGAGTTGGTGCTCAGCAGTGACACTGTTGTTTTGATGGTGAAAGCCTTTGTCCATGGCAGTGCCCCTGCAGACTACACAGAGAAGACATTATCCATCAGAAACTATTCCCTTATGATGCCCTCACTTCTGCCCAAATTGCCACAGCCTTTGAAGAAGTATGGGGGTGGGATAGGGACTCGGCAATGGCAGGGCTTGGCTCTGAAACATGAACTTCTGGCATTATTCCCATTCTCTCTGTTCTGAGACAACTGCTGGAAGATAAACTTCCTATACCAAGAGTGTGGAGTCTGTGAAACCAATTCTGTACATTTATTCTTTGTTCTCTAATTTTTAAAAAGAATTTATTTATTATTTTTATTTTATGTGTATGAGTGTATTCCCTGCATGTATGAGAGTGCACCTATCTCATGCAATGCCATGGAGGTGAGAAGAGGGCTTTGGATTCCCCTGGAACTGGAGTTAAGGATGGTTCGTAGCCTCCATGTGGGTGCTGGGAATCAAACCTGGGTCCTCTCCAAGAGCAGTCAGTGCTGTGAACTGCTGAGCCGTAGCTCCAGTCCCTATTTTTTTTTTTTTTTTTTGCAAAATAAATAAATTAGACAAGAAAATTAGAACTAGAACTATTCCAGGTGTGTTACTGAGGACAATATAGTGAAGATAACTTGAATTTTATGACATTTCATGAAGAAGCACGCCACAGCAGCAAATACTAAAAATATTTATTTCATTTATTTTATTTTTACTTATTTTTTAATTTTATATGTATGAGTGTATTTTCTGCATCTGTGTAAGTGCACCCATATCATGCCACCATATGGATGCTGGGAATTGAATCCTGGTCCGCTGCAAGAGCAGTCAGTGCTATTAACCATTGAGCCATCTCCCCAGCCCCTTTATATTTAATCATATTTATTTTTGTCTTTTTGAGACAGGGTCTTCCTGTAGTCCTGGCTTCCTGGGACTCACCATGTAGACTAGACTGGCTTTGATATCACAGAGATCCTCCTGCTTCTGTCTCTTGGGTGCTGAGATTAAAAATGTGTGGCCACCACATCCGGCTGGAAAACATTTAAAAGACAAAATACTTCACAGGTTATTGAAATTAGGGAAAGGGTTCTAACAGTGCAAAATCTTGTGAAACCAAGGCCTAATTTTCAGTTGGTTTTTCAAAAATTTTACAAAGAAATAGGTTTTCAAATAATTTTACTACAACCACCATTTTCCTCATTACCAAGACACAATTGCTGTTATTGTTTTATGTTACTATCATTGCTGAATACTTATATTCCAAGATATCTTCAACTTGAATGGAAACAAAGAGAACTATTTTCTGAATTAAAAGTATAGATGAGTCATTTCATGAAAAATTTCATTGAACATCAACTTAGAAGAAACTATTTATAGGTAAAGCATACACCACTGGATTAGCTTGACCATTGTACAGGAAATACACAGTTGTCTTTTGTCTCAGTTCTTTTTTTGCTGTTGTGCAAAACACCCTGACAAAAACAACTTAAGGGGGAAAGTTGAATTTTGACTCACAGCTCAAGGGTAGAGTTTAACATGGTGGGTAAGTTCTGCATTAAGAACTTAAAGCAGCTGATCACATTGCATCTGCAGTCCAGAAGCAGAAAATGATCATTGATGGTGCTCAGCTAGCTTTCTATCTCAGTCTGGGACCCAATCCCATGAATTGTACTGCCTCATTTTAGGGTGAGCCTTTTCCACTCAGTTACCTTAAGATAATCCCTCACAGGTGTGCCCACAGATTTGTTGCTAAGTGATTCTAAATTCTACCAAGTTTATAATTAATATTTATCATCACATCCTTTACCCAATAATCTATAACGCAGAAAGGAAAAGTGGATAACTGATGACTAGGAACCATGTAATAATTCTCAGAAGTCTGGAAAGGTCTGTTTTAGAATCTATTTGCTTTAAATTGAACACAAACATTGACTGAGATAAGAGCAAAGTTCAATAAAATTCTAGTCAGAAAACAAACAACAGGTAGGCACTTTGACAAAGTACAGTGGACTTCATGAACATGTTTTGAACACTATCAATAAAGGTTAATGATTCTTCCTTCTGTGTTCAAGTTGTATAACTTCTAGTGGTTATTTCCAGAAATCAGTAGTTGGTTCATTTCCTTTCACTAAATGCTTGTGGTGATTTGAATGAGAATGTCCCACCATAGGCTCCAAGTATTTGGACATTTTGTCTACAGTTGGTGATGCTATTTTGGGAGGTCATAAAAGTTGTGGCCATGTTGGAGGAAACATGTCACTGGGTGCAGGCTTCAAGAGTTCTTAAGCCTTGCCACAAATCGCGCTTTATTTCCTGTGCCTGCTTGAAGATGTGAGAGCTTAGTTTTTGCTCCTACTCCAGCCACCTCTGCTGCCACGCCTCCCTGCGATGATGGAGAGTTGTAAGCTAAATAAACTCTTCCTTTTATAAGTTTCTTTAGTCATGATGCTTCTATCACAGCAACAGAAAAGTGACTAATATGATGACTTTAGTCAGAGTCTTTCTAGAGATAAATAAATTCAATTTCTACATAAGGAGATATTTTGGAAGTAAGACTACCATCTTGGAATCTATCAATTTTGAAGTAGACATTTTTTGTTTCATTATACATATTTTTTTTTATCATTCTTGTATCTTTTATTATTTGTGTGTGTGTGTGTGTGTGTGTGTGTGTGTGTGTGTGTGTGTGTGATCTCTTTAGCTTTGCTTTTCTTCCTTACATTCTATTTTGGTTTTTCCTCAAGGTAACAGTTTTGCCGTAAGAAATATAGTATAAATAACACCTCCTGATATTTTAGTCATTAAATTCCATTAAATCTACATGGAATATACAGTATATTTGACTCACATATCATAAGCATTCAGTGAGTATTACTATTGTACTTTTTACATAGCAAACTGAAAGCTTACTATTAATAATAAAGTGCCAAGTATATTACTTTGCATCAAATGTGCTTATGTCATTGTCATAGTAATGCCTAGTGTAGTTAATGATTATTTTCCCATTAAATATGTTTCTTCTTCATTATGATTTGGATCTGATTTGATCCCCCAAAATACAGTCATTGATACCTTGTTCCCCAAAACAATATAGTGTTCAGTTAGGGCCTTTAGAAAATGGATTGATTATGAAGGCTCTGAACTTATGAACAGATTCATACACCAATGAATTCATTGCTTAATGGTTATTGAGAGGTCTTTCAAAGTTTAGGGGGTTGAGCATAATTAAAAGTCACTTGGGATGTGCACTTGATTTTTCCCCTGAACTCATCCTCTCTCTTTTTTTTTTTTTTTTTCTGGCTATCACAAATTGAGAACCTTTGGTCTACCACATGTTCTCTGTCATGATATTCTGCCTCACTCCAGGCTTAGAAATATTGGAACTACATGAGCACCACATCAGAACTCTGAAACCCTAAGACAACATAAATCATTCTTCCTTCAAATTGATTTTCTAAGGTATTCTGCCATGTAACAGAAAGCTAATTAATTCAAATATCAAATACTGCTCTTATTTGACCAAATTCACTCAGTGAGGATAGTTTTGTGAGAGATGAAAACAGGACATTGAAATTGATCAGTTTAGGGATAGGGACTTCAGTTCTTGTCCTTGTCTGGAAATGTACTTAATTTTGTCCTGACTAGAGACCAGACATGCCAGAACCAGGCACTGGTTTCTGCCCAGGTTTCTTGTTATTGTCTTCTCCTTTACACAACCAAAGGGACACAACACTAATGAGCACCACTGCCTAAAACCTATACGTGAGGACATGATCAAAACTGAGAGGTACCTGTACACACCATGGATAAGGCTACTGGACTAACTTCATTTTCCCCATATCTCACCCCAGCTTTTGCCAAAGGTCTTACAAAAAACCCCTAACAGCTAGATGGTATTCCATTTCATGGAACCCACTTCTCCTATACAGGAGCTCTGCCTTCTTTCCTTTTCTTAAGCTCCCACTTATAATCTTATAACAAAATTCCTTTCCAAACTTATCAACCATTGTCCATAAAATTCATTCTCTGAGTTCTTGAGACAAGAATCCCAAGCTACTGACTCAGTAAAAGTTTTGTGTGACCATGAATATCTAGTGCCCTAAGACCCGAGTTTATAACCCCCTGAAGCAAGGAAGTCTCTGCCTTATTCAAGGATCTTCCTTTCCCTTGTTTCAGGAGGTTTAGGGAGACTCAAAATCTTCTCAAGATTTATGTTGCCCACCTTACCTTAAGAAGATACTGGGGACTGGAGAGGTAACTCAGTGGTTAAGAATACTGGTTGTTCTTGCAGAAGACCTGGTTTGAATCCCAGGACTCACATGGCAGCCAACAACTCTCCTTAACTCCAGTCCCAGTTGATCCGACAGCCTCTTCTGACCTTCGCAGGCATTGCAGGACACGGGTGCACTAACCTATATATGCAGGCAATACACGCATACACACAAAATAATAATAAAAATTTAAGAAAAGAAGATAGCGCTAATAGATCCAAAATTTATCTTAAGCATTGTTTTGACTGATCAAAACAATCTTTTTGGACTACTATTTAAAATTATATATCATGGGCTGGAGAGATGGCTCAGTGATTAAGAGTACTGGCTGCTCTTTCAGAGGACCTGTATTCAAATCCTAGCACCCACAAGGCAGATAAGAACCACCTGTAACTCCAGTTCTAGGGGCTCCAAACCCTGCTCCAACATCCATGGGCACTGCACAGTATGGGTGCACTTACATAAACGCAGCCATAACACACACACACACACACACACACAGGCACACAGGTATGAGGTAACAGCCATAACACACACACACACACACACACACACACACACACACACAAAAATAAATAAATCCAAAATATTTTTAATTATATTTCATTCTTTTTATTTTCTGTTCTTTGACTAACTGAAGAATATTTAGCTTCTAGCTTATACCCTTGACCTATAAATTAATTCAGAAATGAGTAATTCTTGACTAAGATTTCTGTATTACATTTTAACTTCTCCAAAACCTGCCAACTTTTTAGGCTTTGGCTCTGTTTTGTTGCTCAGCCATCACCTGTCCTTGGAAATAGCAAGTTTTGTTAATGATTGGCTTGATCAGTTGTTTTCTTCTTTAATATTTTATACATGATTTTCTCTGGCTTAGAAACATGACAACAATAGGAAATAATAATAGCTACATATTTCTCTGTAACTCAGTATTTTCGGACAAATAATTGTCTCATAAGCAGATTCAGAACAATTTCTACATATTTTTCCTACAGCATACCTTAGGTGATATTAAATTTACATTATTATGTTCTAATAGGAGCCCTGTACATCAGTACTTAAATAGCTTTGATTTCTTTAAACACTTAGTTTCAGGTCTGTATACTATACAGAATTGCCTACATAGAATATTTTTAATAAATGTTGATTTATTGTCTCTCATTTCACAATCATCATAAACCATAACTGTGTGGTTGTTAATTATTTTTCACATTGTGTAGTATTTGTGTTTCAGATTATCACTTGATCCTTGCATAATCTAGCAAATATTTTCTTTTCTTTGATTAAAAGTGAAACAACAAAATAACACCCTCAAACACCAAAAGTCAAAATCAAACAAACAAAAAACAACCAACAAAACAGTAAACAAACAAGTTTGGTAGATGGCTCAGTTGTTAAGAACATTGACTGTTCTTGCAGAGGACCTGGGTTTGATTCCCAGCACCCACATGGTGGCTATGAACCATCCTTAACTCCAGTTCTAGGGGAATCCGAAGCCCTCTTCTGACCTCCGCAGCACTGTACAACATGTGTGCCCTCACACACATGCAGGCAATACACTCATACACATAAAATAAAAACAATAAATATTTTTAAAAATTGTTCTCAATTTCTAAAAAAAACCTGTTGATTTCCCTTGAACACACAAAGTAATGTACAGTTCTTCCTCCTAAAGAATTTCTGGAATAAACATGAAACTGGTTTCCATTTTTCATTTTCTTTTTAAAATTATATATATATATATAATGTGTTTTGCATATTTACTGAAGCTTATCAGGAACTTGAATTTAAGTTATTTTATCCTAAGATGCAACACATTCATTCAGTCTCATAAAATGTATTATCAGGGACATAGCTTGAGCTTTCACTACTTACCTGCCTTTGGTACTAAAATGTGAAGGATTCAGCAGACAGTTGCTATGCTGGCTTCTAGGTGAATTATTATGATTTATTTTAATATTCTAATTGTTATATATATTTTATGCACATGAGTGTATTGCCTACATATATGTGAGTGCACCACATGCATGCAATGCCTTGCAGAAGTCAAAAGAGAGTGTCAGATCCCCTGAAACTGGGGATTGTGTGCTGGTAATCAAAACCAGATCCTCGGGAAGAACAGCAAGTGCTCTTCACTGCTGAGCCATCTTTCAAGCCCGTAAGCCTGTGCTTTAAAGTGGAAGTTTCAAAGTATGGTTTGTAAATTCTCAAGTTTAAGGTTGTATGATTACTTTGTATAATAGGTACTTTTAAGGAGTAATCAAAGTATACAGAATTGTAACTGTAATGCAAAATACAAAATAATGAGAAAAATCGATGAGGAAGCAGATTTGGGTTGAAGTTCTAATTTGTCTATTCGGCAGCTCTAAGCATTGAGGCAAAGCCCTTTGTTAATTTTCTCTTTAATTTGTCCTTTATAATGTTAAGATAATAAAATCAAATGATACCAGAGCATGTGGAGAGACTCAGCATAACATAATATGCAAATCCTTAAAGGACAGACTACATGAAATCCAGTGGGTGGTGGGGGGCTATTGGAGGGTACTGTTGGGGAAGGGAGTCTAAAGAGGATTAAGACATGCACAAAATGCACAAAACTCAATAAAATATACAAAAGAAAGTATCCAAACAACAACAAAGTCATAGGAACACTTTCTTTTTTTTAATCCCTTGACAATGATGAAGAAGATCCTATTTCTCGCCTTCTGCTGCACTGCCTAAAATATACTTTGTCAGGATTATCTGCAAGGTTAATTTTCTTATTTCCTTCAGATCTCCTCTAAAATGTCACTTTATCAGAGAGGCCTCCTTCTTTTGACATTCTGTATCAATTAGCGACACACGGGTACCTCCTGTCTCCCTTACCATGCCTTGTTTTATGTTAAGAACTAAAGCACTGTCAAGTTATTGAAGTTATGGAAGTTTTTTTTTAAAAAAATACTTTCCTCCCCTATTATACACTATTGTAGAAACTGCTAGAGCTACTACTTGGGATTAAATTATCGTTCTGTTCATCCCTCACTCTCACAACACTGTCTGACACGAGGCAGGCACACAGCAAATTTTTACTGAATGAATGAACAAGCTTAAAAATTATCTAACTTATCTTTGCATTTAAAAATACTTAATAACTGAAGTTTTGTGCTTCTTTCATTAGAATCACAGTTTTTATAGGACCAGACACTTTTTACATCAATCACTTTATCTCCATCCATAGTAGAATATTGATAGTAGCTCACTTTATAAGGTTTACATTTGTCAATCAAATACTGAAAATGCATAATGCATATCCTACTTTAAAAATTACTTTTTGAAAGTTTATTCATATTTATAAAAATCTGCCACATCTAGATGTGTTCACGAATGAAACAAAACTTAAAATTAAGACGTCCCTATAAGTCAACAATATCTCATAGAATCACATGTGGAAACTACTCATATAAGAACTTAACTTTGCACAAAAAATGTGTTACCCCATCCTGCCTTAGGTATACTTGTCAGCACTCACAAAGAAGCATTTTTTTTTAAAGAGATGGAGACCATTACAGAGTCCAACAACTGGTCAAGATACTAATACATCTCTCAACTCTTACCAGCAAAGCTTTCTCATGCGACAGACTGCAATGAACACAGAAGGCCATAACTGGCCAAAATGTAGAGAATAAGAGACTGAAGATATGTGTCCCTGGATAGGACTCTTATATTAAACCTCACCCACCCAGGGCTCAGAGACCTTTGTGAAGAGGGGGTGGAAACAGTTTTCCAGGCTTCTGGGGCTTGCTCATATGAACTTATGGTGACAGCTTGCACAAGACTCAATAAAAAAACAAACAAACAAACAAACAAACAAACAAAAACCAGCATTGAATTGGGGAAATGAGCAGGATGCCCCAAACTTAGCTGAGGAACTATTGCAACTGATCCCTGTTGGGTGAGGGAGAGTTGGTCTATTTTAAGGCAGTGACACTAGGGAGGCTGAATATGCTCCAGTGGATGAACTCATACCTCACACCAAAGGAGATCTAAGGATACAAACTTGAGTCTATAGTCCTTAATGTATATGACAGAATGCATGAAATCTGGTGGGCAGGCTGTGTGGGTGGTTAGCATAGGTAAGAGTGTCTACATATGATTAAGATGTATTGTATGAAATGTACAAATATTCATTATACAATATATATTTTTAAAAGTGTTACCTTCATTTTGAGATAGGCTTCAAAGAATTTAAAGTATAAAATGCATGTGAACATATTAGCATGCTTTCAAAACACCTGATCTTGTTCTCCTTTCTAAATATTATAGTATCCCTTCACCTGTATTTTCTTTGAATTTTACTGCTATGATTTAATTTTAGAAAACTATAACAATGTCTACTGAAAGGAGATGAAATCATCACAATATGGCTGCCTAACAGAACCTGCATAATGATGAAACCAGAGATGAAGAGCGCCATGCAATCAATGGATATTACAGAAGGGAGAATCAGTTTTCTCTAGGTGCTAGCTCCCTAAGAGGTTGTCTAATCCCACATGATCAGCCTTAAAAAAATGTAGACATGATCACCACTAAACAGAATCAGTGCATTCTATATATACTTATAAATGAATGACTAGGTAACAGTAATAAAGAAGAGGACAAGAAATTGGGAGGGAGTGTGGAGAACATGGGAGGAGTTGGAGGGGGAGTGGAACAGATGGAAAAGATATAAACACAGTACTTGTTTATAAAATTATTGAAAAAATTACTAAAGAATGCATTGAAATTTGACAGTAAATAACATTTTCATCTTTTGGTATACTTTTAGAAGACAGCAGCTGTTGGGCTTAACAATTTTGTTTAAGTAGTCATGTTAAGAATAACATTATCTGAGAAGTCACATAATCTTAACCTACTCTTTGTTGAATTAAAGCACAAACATTTTGGCAATTTTTAGCAGTGCTAACAAGAATACATCATCTCTTCAACAGAAATAGTTGTGATGTTTCCAATTGAATCTTGTCTCTTTATCATAAACATCCAACCTTTCCAGAAATACTAAATTGAAATGCAGGGACTAAAGTGATAGAAACCACATAGAGTATTTTATTTATCTAAAGTACATTACATAAAATTCTCACTATCTAATGATGGTGAATTTAGTAGTAAATGATAGGCAGAGTTAGCTTTTACCTAAACATGAGCTATTTGAAGGTGTGAATTTGCAGCAGTACTTACAAACTAGCTCCAGTCACGAACTGCATAAAGAATATGAAGGTGTCCTTCTGGGAGCTAAGAACAGTTTAAAGAGGCCAATGGGTTAACTTCAAAGTCAAGCTTCAAACCTAGTGTTTTAAAGAACGTAAAACAGACCTGAATAATGAGATGAACAGTTGAATTCAATTTCTCACATAAAATCTGGAGAAAGACTGCATTTCAGTGTCACTGGAGAACTTCCCATAATACGATTAGCTTTAGCTTTATGCATTAATTTTGATCTGCAAATGTATATATTGTGAGTGTGTTGCAGAAAGGGAACTGACAAAATCTAGGAAAAGTTTTCCCTTTATATTTATGCCAGTTTTTGATGTGGAGAGATGAGAAAGAAGAGAGAAAGACAGAGAGATTGAGCCATCAAACCAAATTTAAAAGTGAAATAGATTATAGAAAGGGATATATTATTATTTTCAGGAATGGCTGGTGAGCTTCCTTCTAGAATCATCTTTTGCAAGACTATCTCCCCCAATCCAGCAAGTTTGTGTGAGTGAAGCAAATAAAACCAGTTATGAAATTATCAGTGGTTCATCTAAAGGGGGAGACCAGAAATGTTCTGCTGGTGCTTGGTGGTAAAATAAGGTAGCTCTGATAAAGTAGCTTGCCTATAATTCCTCATTCTAAGTGACTAACCACTAATTGGGTGTTCATCTAGGTAATTTTATAAAAAAAAGCATGACTCTTGCTTTATTATACAACATTTCAAGTTACCCACCAACAGTGGGATGTTTCTTCCATGTCTTCATACCAAATGGGAGATCAGTTATTTCATTCACTGTATAAATTGAAAAAAAATAGGTTGAGATTATTACACGTGGCAAAATTATTTTCCTTTTTAAAATTTATTTTTATTTTATGTGTATGAGTGTTATGCCTGAATGTGTGTGTAACAGTGTCATGCAGTGCCCAAAGAGGACAGAAGAGGGTGTATGATTCCCTGGAACTGGATTTAAATATAGTCGTTAGCTGCCATATGGGTGTTGAGATTCAAACCCGGTTCTTTCTTCAAGAACAGTCAGTGCTCTTAACCACTGAACTATCTCATTGGTCTGTTATATTTTCATAGTATGTTGAAATTTTACACTAATACTCAACTACTAGCAACATTTTTTTTCTATTTTTTGTAATAAGATAATTAACAAAGTATGTTATCTGAGAAACCGACCAAAAAATCAAATGCTGAATCATTAGTGAAAATTATATTTTGCTGAGGGGGTGACCATGGGGAAGGTAAATAGAAAGTTGTTTGTTACATGATTCACTGAAATAATCTCTGGTCTACTGGTCATCTCTTTTTGAGTTCCTCAAAGCAATAATACATTTTTTTCCCACTGAATAAAAATCTTCTAGGATGTCGTTCATCTTCTTGCTAAAACTGTAATTTAAACCAAAATAGACAAATGAATAATTATACCTATGTCAGGCATAGGGTTGCACATCTTTAACCTGACGTTCAGGAGGCAGAGGCATGTGGATCTTTTTAAGATCCAGGTCAGCCTGGTCTACATAGAGAATTCCAGGCCAGCTGAGGCTCTGGAGAGATACTGTATATTTTTTTAAAAAGTGAGTCAAAATCAGATCATTTTCTTCATCCAATTTCTATACTTTTATACACTTTAGATTTTGTGGCCTTTTCCACTGGATTTTTGTGATTTTCATACAATAAAATTTGATGGCATTTAAAGCCCATCCCCTATCCACACCTCCACAGCTTCCCTTATTTTGTCCCAATCAATTTAATGTATTCGTGTGTGTGTGTGTGTGTGTGTGTGTGTGTGTGTGTCTATTAAAACCTAAAAATGCCCTTCAGTGTGGGTCCATTCACTGGAGCCTCCTAAACTGCAACTACTAATAGTCTCTCATGCTTAAAGAGACTGTCTCTGCTCCTCTCGATAGCCATTTGCTGCCACAATTTCCATAGGTGGGATGGAGCTTCTTACCCACTTCCTCATGTTTATTCTGGGGTTTTTGTTGGTTTGAGCTTACATGGGACTTGTGCATGTGAATGCTGTTATTGTTACTGTGAGTTCATATAAGTAGCTGACCAGTTGCCTGCAAAACTCTATTTTCTTGTAATCATGAATCACCTCTGGTTCTTATACTCTTAATATCCCCTCTTATGCAATGATTCCTGAGCCTTGGGAGGCAGAAGTTTGATATAGGTGTCTTATTCATGGAAAAGCTCTATATAGTCTCTTGTTCTCTGCATGTTGGCCAGTTGTGGGTCTCTGTGTTAATAACTATCTGTTGCATAAGGAAACTTCTCTGGTGAGAGGTGAGAAATGCATTAATCTACAGGTATAACAATAAGTCTTTAAGAATCAGTTTAAATGTGATAACTAATAGAAAACTAATATTAGACTCTCCTCTACTTCCTGTGACCTGTCTAGTCTCAGGTTCCTAAGACTGATATCAATGTTAAGCATGGGATCCATCCTAGGAGGTAGACATTAAATCAAATTAAAGAATGACTAGTCATTTCCATAATATTTATGCCACTATTCAATAGTGAGTATATCTTGTCAGGCCAGTTGTTATTGTAATTCACAGAATTCACAGCTGGGTAAATTTGATGATTATTTTTTCCTTCTAGTAGAGTGCATAGCACCTTCTAGTACTATGAACACTAGCCAGTGGAGATGAGGGTCTGAATTCAACACTGGCTTAATTTCTCCTTGTTTGTCATACAGCTCATGAATGTAGAATCTTCAGCAATAGGGTCTTACCCTCCAGTTCAGGTAGGTAACCAAGTGCAGGAGCAATAGATAGTATTGTTTGAGTGTCTATGGAACTCCTGGTCAACAGCTTCTAGTGAGAGAGTTTGTTCCTGGCATTGAGGTTTTATTTTATTTTATTTTTTGTTTGTTTGTTTCTTTAGCCTGTGTTGTCTAGAAAGAGCAATGTCCCTACTATAGGAATTCCTTTTACTCTCAGATAATGATAGAGAGATGATAGATAGATAGATAGATAGATAGATAGATAGATAGATGATAGATAAATAGAGAGATAGATATATGATAGATAGGTGATAGCTGATATATGATAGATACACACGCACACACATACACACACACACACACACACATATATATATATATATGCTTCTATAGTGATGTGTTTCCATTTCCATAGGACTTTTTCTGAAGACCTATTGTTACATCCTTCCTCATACTCTTTCTTCTGTAAGAAATATTTATGATTTTATCTTGTCATTACTCTTAAGAGTAATGAACTTTGAAAAGTTATCCACAAAGATAAATTGATATTTGGGAGAGTTATTGCTCAATGGGTATTAACAAAGATTTAAAGTGCTTTGCTGTTTTTCTTTTTCCGTCTCTCTTTATAAGGAAAAACAAATAAACAAAAAACCAGAACTTCTGCCATCATAATTTACTCATGGGTTCAAAAACTCTCCAGAACTTCAGTGTGCTGACAGCATATGGTAGGATTCTTTCTCAGATCTCCATCTTTTTTATTACGAATTGTTTATCACAAATGACTGACTTTCTTTGTACACACTTAGGATTTTACCATTCCATTAGAAACTCTGAGAGAACACCTTTCAGACATCATTGTTGATTAATTTAGGTAACAGTTGGGGTTACAATAATTATTTTTGAGATGGTATTCATAGTCTTGATATGGCTAGGTCCCAGCACAGCTCCAGGACTTATTGTGTTTCTTATGGTTGTTTACATGCTGAAAAAATTCACACACCTTATGAAAACATCTTCAACAGCTACTTTTCCACACATAAATTTGAAATTTAACTGTTTTATAGAGATGATCATTATAAACACAAACAAACATAATTAATTATCATGTGATGGGAAACTATCATACAGTCAGTAGCTCAAGTATATGTTTTGAGGTCATTTGAATGCGTTATTGATTTTATAAAAAAAGGTAAGCTTTTTGAAATTTTATATTTAATAACCACATGATTAGAAGAAGCATTTCATTACAGCATTAACATATTCAATAACAATTTCCAGAGCTAGATGCATCTCTTTCAAATGTGGCTGTAAATTTTTAGGTTCAAAGTTGAATTAATAGTTATACAATATTGTACTCAGTATAAACCCTGTAAGACATAAAATTGAATGGGGTTTTAAACTTTAAAAAAGCTTTCTATTTCATTTTAAAATATACTGTTTCATACAGAAAAACTCATTTTTAATGCTACTAACACTTAGATGTTTGCACATTTGTCTCTAATCTCTGTGTATCTGATTATTACTAGTCATAGTAGGTTACACTCACATCTTTGGCACCTAAGCATGGATATAAAGTCATCAGGCAGACTTCAATGGTAATGTTTTTGACCTTTACTAATTAATATGAAGCAAATTTTTATGCTTCTTCTTCAAACATAACTCATGTTTTATTTGTTGATTTTTTGTGTGTATTTCATACAGAACATCCCAAACAATCTTATTCATTCATATGCCCACTTCCAAATAGCACCCTCCCATAGCCACCCCCATCCCACTGGAGCCCATATAACCTGTCATCCCTGTTATTGTCCACTGTGCTGTCACCACCCCCACCTCTCTTGAGCACC
>NW_008332663.1:351996-361371 GCF_000622305.1 Nannospalax galili | reverse complement strand
CTGGATACATACTCACTTATCAGGGTTTGGTTCTAGGATCCACATATGAGTCTGTGGTACTTCACTTAGTGTAACAGTTTCTAGCTCCATTCATTTACCAGAACATTTCATGACTTCATCTTTCTTTACTGCTGAGTAAAACTCCATCGTATAAATGAACCACATTTTCATTATCCACTCTTCAATTGAGGAACACTTAGGTGGCTTCCATCTCTTAGCTATTGTGAAAAGAGCAAAAACAGACATGGATGTACAAGTGTCTCTGCAATAGGATGAGTTCTTTGGGTATATGCCAAGGAGTGCTATAACTGGGTCAAATGGTAGGTTCGTTTGTAGTTTTTTAAGAGTTCCCCACACTGCTTTCCATAGGAGTTGAACAAGTTCACAGTCCCACCAGCAGTGGATGAGTGTTCCCCTTTCCCCACATCCTCTCCAACATTTGGTATCAATGTTCTCTTGATCTTAGCCAGTCAGAGTGGGGTAAGATGAAATCTTAAAGTTGTTTTAATTTGCATTTCCATAATTACTAATGATGTTGAACACCTTTTAAGATGCTTCTTAGCCATCTTTATTTCTTCTTTTGAGAACTCTCTGTTCACCTCCTTAGCCCATTTTTAATTGGGTTACTTCTTGTCTTGATTCTCTGTTTTTTGAGTTCACTATATATTCTGGATGTTAAATCTCTGTCAGATGTGTTGCTGGTGAAGGTTTTCTCCCACTCTGTGGTTTTCTCCTCACTTCCTTGGTTCCTTCTTTTGATGTACAGAAGCTTTTTAGTCTAATGAGGTCCCATTTGTTGTCTCTTCACGTTGTTTTCTGAGCAACTGATGTCTGGTTTAGAAACTCCTTTCCTACACCTATATGTTGTAGGTAATTGCAAATGTTTTCTTCTAAAAATTTCAGTTTTAAGCTTCACATTGAGATCTTTGATCCACTTGGAGTTAATTTTGTGCAAGGTGAAAGATGGGGGTTTAGTTTCATTCTTATGCAAGCAGAGATCCGGTTTTTCCAGCACCATTTGCTGAACATGCTGTCTTTCCTCCAGTGAATTTTCTTGGCCCCTTTGTCAAATATCAGGTGAATGAAATTGCATGTACTCGTATTTGTGTCTTCAATTTTGTTCCATTGATTTATGGGTCTATCTATTTTTGTGCCAGTACCATGTTGTTTTTATGACTATAGCTCTGTAATACAGTTTAAAATCTAGTATAGTAATGGCCCAGCATTGCTTTCTCCCCAGCATTGCTCTTAGTGCTCAGGGTTGCTTTGGCTATCCGAGGTCTTTTGTGCTTCCATATGAATCTTAGGATAGTTTTTTTCCAATTCTATGAAAAATGTCATGGGGATTTTGATTGGCATTGCGTTGAATCTATAAACAACTTTCAGTAGGACGGTGATTTTCACAATATTAATTCTTCTCTTCCATATGAATGTTAGGATAGTTTTTTCCAATTCTGTGAAAATGTCATGGGGATTTTGATTGGCATTGTGTTGAATCTATAAATGACTTTCAGTAGGATGGTGATTTTCACAATATTAATTCTTCCAATCCATGAGCCCCATGGGAGGTCCTTCCATCTTCTGATGTCTTCTTCAATCTCTTTCTTTAGAGATTCAAAATTTTCATTTTAGAAGTGTTTAATGTCTTTGGTCAGGTTTATTCCGAGATTTTTTTTCTTTTTTCTTTTTCTTTTTTTTTTTTTTCAGCTATAGTGAAAGGGAGTATTTCCATGTACTATTTCTCGGATTGCTTTTTATTGGTATATAGAAAGGCTACAGACTTTTGTAGATTAATTTTATTACCTGCCACTTTACTGAGAGTGTTAATAATTTCTGGGAGTTTTCTCGTGGAATTTTTAGCATCTCTTAGATATACTATCATATCATCTGCAAAAAGGGATAATTTGATGCCTTCTTTTCCAATTATTTCTCCTTTAATTTTCTTCTCTTGTCTTATTGATCTTGCAAGAGTTTCAAGCACTATGTTAAAGAGAAGTGGAGATAGTAGACAGCCTTGTCTGGTTCCTGATTTCAATGGGAATGCTTCCAGTTTTTCTCCATTTAGAATGATGTTGGCTATGGGCTTGTTGTATATGTTATTAATTATGTTGAGGTATGTTCCCTCCAGTCCAATTCCCTCTAGGACTTTGAACATAAATGCATGTTGAATTTTGTCAAAGGCCTTCTCTGCATCTATTCAGATGATGATGTGCTTCTTGTCTTTGAGCCTATTGATATGATTTATGACATTTATTGACTTACATATATTGATCTATACCTGCATTCCTGGAATAAAGCTAACTGGATAATGGTGGATGATATTTTTGATGTGTGTCTGTATGCAGTTTGCAAATATTTTGTTGAGAATTTTTTCTTCTATGTTCATTATGGATATGGGTCTATGGCTTTCTTTCTGTGGTTGTATCTTTACCTGGCTTTGGTATTTACTAGAGTGATGTTGCTTTATAGAAGGAATTTGGAAGTTCTCCCTCCATTTCTATCTTTTGGAACAAATTAATTAGTATTAGATGTAGATCTTTAAATGTCTGGTAGAATTCTGCTGTAAATCCATCTGTTCCTTGGACTTTTTTAGTCAGGAGGTTTTGTATTACTGTTTCACTTTCCTTACGTGTTATGGGTCTGTTTAAGCTGTTAATCTCTTCTTGGTTTAGTTTTCGTGGTTCCCATGCTTTTAGGTACCAGTCTATTTCTTTTAGGTTTTCAAATTTAGTAGAGTGTAGGTTTTTAAAGTATTCCCTTATAATGTTCTGAATCTTTTTGGTCTCTGTTGTGATGTTTCCCCTTTCATCTCTGATCTTATTGATTTGGAGGGGCTCTTTCTTTTGGTTAACTGGGTTAGTGGTCTGTCAATCTTGTTTATCTTTTCAAAGAACCAGCTCTTGATTTGTTGATTCTTTGTATTGTTTTGTTTCTAATTTCTTTGTTTCATTAATTTCTGCTCTGATTTTTGTTATTTCTTCCTGTCTGCTGGGTTTGGGTTTCATTGGTTGTTGCTTTTCAAGTGTCTTGAGGTGCAATGCTAAGTTTTTTATTTGTGTTCTCTCTGATTTTTTAATGTAGGCAGTTAGAGCTATAATCTTCCCTCTAATGACTGCTTTCAATGTGTCCCAGAGGTTTTCTTGTGTTGTATTGTACTTTTCCTCTAGTTCTAAGAGTACTTTTGTTTCTTTCTTAATTTCTCCTTTGACCCATTCATCATTCAGGAGTGTGTTGTTTAATCTCCGTGTGTTCATGTGGTGATTAGGGCTGCTGGTGTTGATTTTAAGCTTTATTGTATTGTTGTCTGATAGAATGCATGGAATTATTTCAATCTTTTTGTATTTGTTAAGGATTGTTTTATGCCCCAGTATATGGTCAGTTTTGGAGAAAGGTCCATGGGATACTTAATAGAAAGTATATTCTTTGATGCTTGGGTGGAATATTTGGTAGATGTCTTTAAGTACATTTTATATATGGTATTGTTTAATTCAGCTGTCTCTCTGTTAATTCTCTGTCCTGTTGGCCCATTTAATGGAGACAATGTAGTATTGAAGTCCCCTGTTATTAATGAATTGGAATTAATGTGGGTCTTAAAGTCCTGTAGTACTGTTTTTATGAAGCTGAGTACACCAGAGTTTGCTGAATATATGTTCATGATTGTAATATATTCTTGGTCTATTTTTCCTTTAATCAGAAAGAGGTGGCCCTCATTAGAATTGCAACACCTGCTTTTTTCTGAGTACCAGTCCCTTGGTATATTTTTTCCTATCCTTCAACCTTAATGTAGAGCCTGTCCTTGAAAGTGAGATGAGTTTCTTGCAGATAACAAAAAGATTGGTATTGTTTCTTAATCCATTCAACTAATCTGTATCTTTTGATTTTTCCTTTAATCAGAAAGAGGTGGCCCTCATTAGAATTGCAACACCTGCTTTTTTCTGAGTACCAGTCCCTTGGTATATTTTTTCCTATCCTTCAACCTTAATGTAGAGCCTGTCCTTGAAAGTGAGATGAGTTTCTTGCAGATAACAAAAAGATTGGTATTGTTTCTTAATCCATTCAACTAATCTGTATCTCTTGATTTGGGAGTTCAGTCCATTGATATTTAAAGTTTTTTATGAAAGATGTGTATTGAACCCTGTCATTTTTATTTCTGTTGACATTCTTGATGTAGCTGTGCTTTTCCACAGTTATACCTTCACTGAGTTTCTTTCCATAACCCTTTGGTATAGTTGTTTCTTTCTTCAGCTCTTTGTATTGCTAAACGAACCTCTGAAGAGCTGGTTTGGTAGACAGGAATTCCTTCAGCCTATTTATGTCATGGAAGATTTTTCTTTCCCCTTTGACTATAATAAACATTTTGGCTGGGTAATATAATCTAGGTTGGCATCTGTGGTCATTTAGTACTGGGAATACGTTGGTCCAGGCTCTTCTGGCTTTCATAGTTTGCACTGAAAGTCAGCTGTAATTCTGATGGGTTTTCCTTTATATGTGACTTGTTTTTCTTTTGCAGCTTTCAGTACTGTCTCTTTGTTCTGAACATTTAATGTTTTTACTATGGTGTGCCGTGGAGACTTTCTTTTCTGGTCCTGTCTATTTGGTGTTCTATGTGCTTCTTATGTTTGTATGGACCTGTCTTTCTTTAATTTTGGGAAGTTTTCTTCTACAATCCTGTTGAAGATCTGTTCCATACCATCATCCTGAGATTCTTCTTCTTGTATGCCTACGATTTGTAAGTTTGGTCGTTTCATGGTGTCACACAATTCCTGCATATTCCATTCTTGTGTTTTCTTAAATTTTTCATAATCTTTGCTTGAGTGGTCCAATTCGTCCACTTTATCTTCCAGTCTTGATACTCTGTTTTCCATTTCATTCACCCTATTAGTGAGGATTTCTCCTGTGATTTCTGATTGGCTTATTCAGTGTTTCACTTTCTTCATTTCAGCCTGAGTATTCTTCAATATTTCTAACTCTTTTCAGTCAATTCTTTTATCATGTTTATAATTGCTCTTTTGAGTTCCATGTCCTGTGTTATTTCTAGGGTGTTCTTTTGTATTCTTCTATAGGACTGTTGGTACTTATGGGGGATATATCATTTTTGTTTTTCATGTTATTTTTCTCTGTGACTTGACATGTGGATTTTTTTCCTAGTTTCTGATTCTTGTGTGAGACTCAAGCCTTCCTTTGTTGCATTTAGGTCTGCTTCATTTTGTGAACTTTATGTGCCTTTGTGGTTTACTTGTTGGGCATGAGAAGCTGGTTGTTCTAGGCTTCAGGTTCTCTCTTTTGATTTTATACTGGAGTGGCCAAATTGCTTTCATCTTCAGTAGTTTCCACCAAGGCCCAAGTCAGATGAGGATCATATTCTCTCAGGCTTTCTCCTAAGGTCTGGATCCCTCCAGGAAAGATGCTGACCTCAGAAATTTTGGGGCTGGTCTGGCCTGGGATCAGGGCCCAGGAAAGATGCTGATCCCTGGAAGCTGGTGGCTGTGCCACCCAGGGATGCTTAGGGCAGTGGGGGCTTGAAGAAGCCCTGAGGGCTCCTGGGGACTACTGGGAGGAGCTGGGTTGATCTGGATGCAAAGAATCAGGAAGCAGTGTGGACCCTGTGCCAAGAAGTCAACCCTGGGATCTGGGGTGTCAAGACAAGAAATGGGCCCATACCCAGGCCAGGAGGAGAGTTGGGGTGGGGGACTTGGGAGGGTGAATGAGGCTGGGGAGTCAAGGTGTGGTGGATTCTGAGGGACTTACCAGGAAGCTGGTGGTTGTGCAGCCCAGGTATGCAAAGGGAGGCGGGGGATCCTGGGGACTAGGAAAGATGCTGGCACAAAGAAACAAGGTATTATTTTTAAGAGATGCTGTTTTTTGCAAAACTTGTCTGTGTCATATTGCATATAACTTTCTTCTGTTATATAAAATTTTCTTATGTTATATTACATAACATTTTCCCCAGAAGGTTTTGAAATAAAGGAGAAAGTTTTAACATTACAAATATGCTGTTTGACAGGGAGATAAAGGGAAAGAAAGAACCTAAGAGAGAAGAACAATAGGAGACAGGTGTTACTAATGGAGAGATGGATAAAAATGGGGTGTTTAAATTTGAAGAGGGAGGCAGGATTTTACAAGGAACCTTGGGAATAAAGGAAATGAAGGCACTCAAGAAACATGGGATCATTGGAGACTGGTATTATCAAGGGAGAAATGTAGAAAATGGGGACACTTTAAATAGGGAAACCATGGTGGAAGGATTAGACAGGGAGAGAAAGGAGAGATAAATGTTTAGCTAATCTTAAAAAAAGAGAGAGAATCATATTAGTCCAACAACGTAATGACAAATTACACATTCAATATCTCTACATGAGTCCATGGGTATAGCTAAAGGCTACATAACAAGAAACAGTGCCAGACAGGCGAAACCTTCCTTTGAGTTGTTGGCCAGGGTGGTCTAAAAGACTCCCAAAATTACACAGACTATTGTGGGACCTCTTGATTGCCTCACGGAACTCGAAGATTAGACCCTACTGCTGGACAGAACATACTTTAGACACAGGATTTGGAACAATGGAGCTGGGAATGACCTGGAAACCACTTCCCCTGAAGGTTAGCTCTTATAGCTTTGGAAAGCATTATCAAGGTGCCAAAGGAAAATATCAATTGATGGTCCAACACCAGCTTCAAGACCAAATGACCATATCAATGGCCAGCACAGCATACAACATTGCTGCAGTAGTGACACTTTTATCTTGGGGACAGTCAGCAGCTACCTAATTGTGCTAAAAACCTACTCAATGTGAGGAAACTCAAGTGTGATACTGTAAACATTACCAAATACACATGGTGGAGATATCATGGATCTTAGAGGAAACTCCAAGACTATCACATACATAGATTAATGTAATTTCTTAGTATGTACAAAAATGCATCTTTATATTTACAGGCAAATGCCACTCGTCAAAGAAGCTTCTTGTGCACCAGATGGAGACTATTACAGAGGACTATAATGAATATCTCAGTTCTCATTAATGAAGCTCCCTCATGCAACAGAGGGCCAGGAACACAAAAGGTCACAAATGGCCAAAGTGCAGAGACTTGAATCTTCAGAATGCTGGTCCTTGGACAGGACTCCTTTATCAAACTACACCCACTCAGGGACCATTGTAGAAGAGGGAGCGGAAAGATCGTAAGATCCAGAGAGGTGGTGCAAGACCATCTGAAATTAGAGGCCTATAAGCACCTGGGACCCTGCTCATATGAATCTAAAGCAATGGTGTCAGCACACATAAGACCCATGCAACTCAAGCCGACAAAAACCCTACATAGAACTGGGGAAATGGACAGCAGACCCTAAACCCAGCTGAAGAAATTGGCTAGTGATAGCTGTTAGGTGAGGAAGAGCTGATCTTTCTAACACAAGAGACTCTAGATAAGCTGACTAGACCTCAGTTGATAAACTTGCACTGAGGAACATCTGGGGACAGTAACTTGATACAATAGCCCTTAACACAAATGAAAGAATGTATGAATTCCAGTGTGTGGGGGAGGGAAAGGGGGCTATGGGAGGATGCCAGTGGGGACAGGGTTATAAAAATGATTAAGATTGATTGAGATGTTCTGTATGAAATACATAAAAATTCAATAAAAACAGAATTTAAAATATGCTAGCTAAATTGAACTAAGAAATACTTTCTTTCTACCATAACACATCTTATTTTAAGGCAGTAAATTATTTTCATTTTTAATGAAAATGATCTTAAATGTTACTATAAGACTAATGATTCCATATATTTTTCTGATTATTTCTATATATATCTGTAACAATCCTTCCCAACTTCCTGTGTCTAACTCATTACAAAGTGACTTTACTACTCACACCTGTCATCAGGGAGTGGAGACTATTACCATCACCACAATAACAAATTTACATAAATTTGGGGACTTCAAACAATGAAAAAACTATCTCTCACAGAGTTGGAAGGCAGGAGTCAGAGGTCAAGATGTAGTATACCTGCTCTCTTCTTCTTTGAAGACTCCAGGGCACAATTTTTCTTTGTGCTTTAAGACCCTTGTACTTTTATTACTCTAATCTCTTCTATTTTTAAATAACATATTCTTCTCTATTTCTTATATTCTGTTGTAAGGGTACTTGCCATTGCATCTGGGATCTGCCTGGGGTATTCAGGATAGTTTCATTATAAGATTTAGTTATAACACTGTATTAAAGACAACACAACACTTGAGTCATAAAACATGGAGAAATGAAGTGGGTAGAGACCTGGAAGCTTCATCCCTACTGGCTAGCATTTTAGTACTAGAAGATGCTATATACTCTACCAGAGAAGAAGAGTAACTATCAGTCTTATCTAGCTGTAAACTCTGTGGGATACAATAACAGTTGGCCTTGCAAGGTATGTCAACTTGTGCATTAATGGCATGAATGTTATTGGATTTACCAACCACTTTCTGATTGGACTTAAGACCTGTTGGTGCCAGCTGGCCAAGATGGACAATACCTGAAAGGGGGAGTAAGGATTGAAAAAAAAAAAACAAGAGACAGAAAAGATACTTGGGAGGATTGTCAGTAGAGACTGCAGCCCCATTTTATTTTAGCTCTGCCTTTTTATACAGAACTCAATTAGTTTCAACAGCTGTTTCTCCCACCTGTATCTGAGGGTCAAGGAGTGGTCAATTACTTGTTGTGAACTCCACCATATAAACACATTCCTCCTGACTTGGCAGATTAGGTCAAAACACAAACTCTAAGTAAACAAGCAAGCCTGCCACAGCTCAATGTACATAATGGCTGCACTTATGTCAATAGCTCCCAACATCCACCTATATTTGAAACAAATAATTTGCCATTTTCACAAATTGGACTCAAAGGGGAAATATAAAGTTTGATGGATAGGGAGGTGAGTAGCCATCTGGGATGTGTTAGGGGAGAGGGGAGTAGGATCAAAATACATTTCAGGAAACTTTCAAAGAATCAGAAATTATGTGGTGGCACATACCTTTAACCCCAGCTTTCTGGGGGCAGAGGCAGGTAGAGCTTAGTGAATTTGAGGTCAACCAGACCACCTAGGGATAGTTAGTAAGACCTTGTCTTTTTTAAAAAAAATAAGATTTAGTTACATTTACAAAGACCTTTTATTTTTGAACAAGCCAGTATTCACAGGACCTCAGATATAGGACACAGCTATATATTTCCAGAAGATTCTTTACAGATGAACTCATCTTATGAATATCATTAGCTTACAGGTAAAATATGAACTTTGTGGGTTCAAAATGGTTTATATCTCCTTAATAGTAATATACATTTCTAATGAAAATCTAAATTATGCTGTTTAATTAAGTGCTACTTTCATAAATTTAATAATTTGA
>NW_008332663.1:342466-351772 GCF_000622305.1 Nannospalax galili | reverse complement strand
TTAGTTTCACTCTAAGTTTCTTTTCTTCCATTTGAAAAAAAAAAAACCTAAGGTACACATATTCCATGCTCATTGACTAAATCTAACTTTAGCCTTCCATAATTCATGTAAATAAATTCAATTTGAATCTCCATTTTTTCAAATTCCTCATTTATTTTTTCCCTGTGATTATAGTTGAAATTTTGAATCAAGAGTAGGTTTAAAGAATATAAGGAAAATAAATGACATAATAAAGCCTTTTAATGCTTTTATAATATTGTATGATTATGTTTTTACAGAGAATTGAAGAAAGTTCAATTGTCAATGAGTTTAGAACTGATGTATGGAAAATATGCCTTTATGTGCTTATGAGTTTATGTGTAATCATGCATCAAAATAACAACTCTCTTGCATGAAATAAAAAACTAAAAAAATTATCTGATGTCATTATGATCTGATTTTCAAGATCATTTTATGTAGTTAAACATATATGGAACCATCACGAGCTGTGACAACAAATGAAATATTATATACAGCATGTTTCTTTTTGGATTAGTCAAGACAATATACTGATACCGCTGATGTCAGGTGCTTTTTAAGGGCATAAATTACTCTAACTTCCAGGACATGATCATATGAGTATGGGCACATTCATGAAAGAAAAAGAACAAGATTAGCTAATGCTAAACATAGCTTGCTACAGATTTGTTTTCCCAATTATAAGGCAAAAACATCAAGAACTGCTTTCTTAGAGATCTTTGAGTAAAATTCATATTTCAGGAACATTATTTAGGAAGATTATATGACTGTGCTTACCCCAGGATGGCTTCTAGTTATGTTTTGATAATAATCTAACATAAGGATTACCATATTACCTGAGTTACATTGTGATCTTCATAGAATTTGTGGCCATATAGAAATTACAGCTTTGTACTGGGTTCTAGAACTGGGTAACACAAGCAGAGTTCAAAGGCAAAGCAATGCATAAGAAATAATTGGGACAGCTACAGCATCTGAGGATCAGGGTCTTCTTTGGTAACTATATCTAGATATTAAACATAAATTAAGGTTTATCTTTTGAAATTCATACATGATTGGTTCAATTGTCATACTTGTATTCTGTTCATGCTCTCAAGCTCTCTGGATTTCTTTGCATTCTTAGGTCTATACATTATTATGATAATAATTCCAAACCAAATTGCATCCAGCTTTCTATGTTAGATTCTTATTATTACTGCTGTAAGAAATCATCATGTGGAGATTTCATGTAACACCAATTGGTTATTTATTAGTCCTGCAGTTGAATGACTCACAGGCTTATGACGAACTGTAGCTTAGCTGTATATAATTGCATCTGCTGTAAAAATATAAGCTTAATGTAGTTTTAAATGCATAATACGGAGGACCTTAAACTAATAGTCTCCACCTTATTTCACACCACAAACCAATTTTTCCTTTTGTGGCTTATTTCCTACTTAAAATGGTATGTAATAAGAACTTGAATATCTCCTAGAACTGCTGTACTATCTTTTAACTGTGAGAGCAATCATGGAAGAGAGAGAAAGATGGGAAGACACTGGGGTTCCTGATGATGTACTTGAGCCACTGGGTGAATACTGGAACTGACCTCCTACTGACTGAGATAACAAATGCCTCCCCTGACCCTGCATTTAAAAGAGAAGAAATGCAGCTGGGCATGGCAGGGTACGCCTTTAGTTCCTGCACTCAGACTGCAGAGGCAGGCTGACCTCTGTGAGATTGGAGCCAGCATGGTCTACATGGCAAGTTCAAGACCAACTGGAGCTACAGGGAGACACTGTCTCATAAATACAGAAACAAAAACATAATAAAACAAAGCTAAGCGTATCTTATCTAAAGAGACTAAAAGTGCATTATAATGATCAAAAACAGAAAATTTGAAAAATATAGACATAAAATATAGCAAATTGTACATAATATAATATTAATTTCAGAAGCATAAAAGTACAGAAACATTAACAGATGTTATTAATAAGTAGTTCTAGTCCCCAAGAGAAAACTAAGATTTTTCAGATTTTAGCCTTTCGTATTGACAGTGAAGTAGCAATTCATATTTTTGCTTGCATCATTTTAGCAACTAACATTGAATTTAATTTCAAGGAAGCTATTGTTCTAGAGTTATTTCTATTTCTATCAATTATTATTGTTACCAAGGATATTTAATGGAAGCATGTCTTCTCTATTCTTCTTTTGGTAGCACATGTGCAAAACTCTGGGTGTCACAGGGACATTTTCACACATGCATGTGTGCTATCCCCCCATTATCTTCCTCATCCTGGTCCCTCTCTGCTTCTTCATTAGCGCCGCTTCCATTTTCACATTGTCTCTCCCCTCCAGGTTCCACATATGACAGAAAATATGCAGCACTTGTCTTTTGAAGTGTGGTTTATTTCATTTAACATGACAAGTTTCATCCATTTTCTTGCAAATGAAATAATTTCAAACTTCTTTGTGGCTAAATATTCTATAATGTATTTATATTTTTTATTTAATCATCTTTAGTTTTAAATGTTATTATCCTGGAATATGGAGAAAACTGAACCCAGGGCTTCATTCATGTTAGATAAGCATGCTATCATCGAGTAATACTTTGTCTTTGATAACTGAATTTCTGAGATGTTTGAAATCTTACTATTACTCAAAAACTTGCCTTGGAAACACAGCAGAGCTTTATCTCTGTTACTCATATGAGATTGTTTGTAAACTATCTGCCAGTACTGCAAACCAGAGTATAACAGTACAATGTTTACTGTCCGTTTCCTTTGTTCTGATAGGAGCAACATAATTCACCCAATTATCTCCCAAATATCACATCGTATGAGCGATAAAGAAGAGTCTCTTCCTTTAGATGCCTGAAGGCATGCAGCCTGCTTTGGAACTGTCAAACTTACAAATCTATACTATACACATTTATAAAACTATAAACTTTTTCCATTGGAATTTCTCATGCAGTGTCTACAGGTATAAAGACAAATTAATAATATCAAAATTTTGACAATAAAGTTGAAAAATTTCTTAGACATTTGTGTGTGAATGTGTGTATAATACATGTGTATCTATGTCATACATAGAGCTTGTGTAGAGGTCAGAGGACAACTTCAGGGAGTTGGTTTTCTCCTTCCACTATGTGAGTTCCAGTGATTCAATGTAGATTAGCAAACTTGGTAACAAGTATCTTTATCAGATGTGTCATCTTGTTGACCCCAACATAGTTTTCAAAACATTTTCCTAGTTTTCCTCATATATATATATATATTAATGGATATGTAAGTACATATTTTTTCATGAACCTTATCTCATTAATCTTTCCTGGCGTTTCCTATTTTTGTGTTACATAAAGGAAAACTTTACTCAGTCCATGAATAAATGTATGCAATTTTCTTCTATGGGATTTTAGTGAAAACCGAATTTACTTTAAAAAGGAAGTAAAAGTAAGGAAAAAAATCTACTTTTTTTTCTCTTTTTGATTTACAGTAGTTGCTTTTTTTTTAAAAGAAGTAGTTATGCAAAATCCATCATTTTCCCCTGGATATGAAAGTGCTAGTCACCCCATCCCTGACACTGCTCTCCACTTTCCTTTTCCTCCTTTTTACTCAATATATTTAAGCACACATAAATAATTAGTTATTATCTGTCTAAGTGGTACAGACATGTCTGCCTTGTCACTTCAGGCTTGAATGATGGTTTGAGGAACTGAGTGGAAGTGACATTTGCTACTTCTGGGTCAACACTATAGGAGGATCATGTAGTTTATCATTATTTTTCTTTTCTTTGGTCTTTTTTGAGGCAGGGTCTCCCTGTAGACAGTTTGTCTGTGATTCGCTATGGAGACCAGGATGGTCTAGGTCTCATAGAGATCCCATTGCTTCTGCCTCTCAAGGGTGAGGATTAAAGGCCTGCGTCACCAGGCCTGACTTATTTTTCCTTCCTTCTTTTTCTTTCTTTCTTTCTCTTTCTTTCTTTCTTTCTTTCTTTCTTTCTTTCTTTCTTTCTTTCTTTCTTTCTTTTCTTCAAGAGCTGCCACTTTTACATTTTAAAAAAATTATTAATTTATTCTCTAATCATTTCTCAAATGCACCTAATACATTACGTTCTTTTCACATTCATTCCCATTTCCCTCCTGTATTACCCTCCCCCATCTAAACCCCTCTCCGTCACCAAGCCCAGTCCCATTGTCCTATCTTTTTGTTTTGTTTTGGTTTTGTTTGGTGACCCACTGAGTTTGATCAGGTTCACTCATGTCCCTGTGCTCATGTGGGCATGTGCATGAAGCCCTCCCACAGGAGCATAAAGAGAGTGGCTTCCTGCCTTCAAGCAGCCATGACTGCAGTTAGCTTCCCTAGATCATATATGTGAGACACTCCCCCATCTATGACCGGATGTTTATTGGTTCAACCTTGTATTAAACATATTTGTGCACAATTTCTTGTTCAAAAAAACATTACCAGTTGCCTCTGTACTTTATATTATTCAACTGCTGATGGATTTCTTTATATTTAATTTCTAGACTATTTTAGCTTCTAAGTACATTTGTTGCTGCTGATATATTGAAATGGTGCATAGCATTTTGTAATAAATTTGCTCCAGTATTTTGCCGTGTTTCTAAGTATACATTCTTTTGTAGAGATGTCTCTATATTAGAGGCTGATTTTTTTATCTTGATCATAATAAAATAGAAATTCTAAGATCATAATCATGGAGACAAGCTTCATAGACCATTTACTCCTTATAGACAATGGAGAGTCAGTAACTGCAGTACTTAATTTCAAGGTATTTTATATTACAGATGAATACTCACAGAGAAACATAGAGAAACATATTTAAATAAAATAAAAGAGAACATGTTTGAACACAGGAAAATCTCAGACATTATTCTTCCGTTCTTTCTTATTTCATACATTTTTAAATAATATCATGACTCACTAAATTTTTTTCAGGATCTCTCCTGTAGCAATATTCTGAATTTAAAACTATAAGGAGTGAGGTGGCTTACACTGCTCACACCAGTGTCAAATGTGTTGAGATCTGACAGTCATAGCTCTGTTCTCATAGGGACAAAGTCAGGAGGCTGCTAAACCACAGTGGAAATTTCAGTGCTTTTGTCTAGCACCTCAACTAACCTTCTGTTTATTGAGTTCCCTGGAGCATAGTGAGCACACTGAACTTATGAGTGATCTACTCACATCCTCTCTTAATATCATTTTCTAGGTAAATTCCCATTAAACATTGCCCTGGGGGAATTCTCTGAGTGCTAAAGAAAAAGGTGGGCCTTTCACTAAATAGAATCGGTGCATAGGGAAGGACCACCAGGAAACAGAAATAGAAAGAAATGGAAATCATGGAATCACCACTGTTTTTGTTTTTGTTGAGAGGGTCTCTCTTCAGTCCTAGCCCACCTAGAAGTCCCTGTGTAGATCAGGCTGGCCTCCATCTCATAAAGATCCACCTGCCTCTGCCTCCTGAGTGCTGGGATTAAAAGGCATCCACAGCCACACCTGATGAGTGCAACCTCATAGATCTTAGTTGCTCTGTTTCAAACTATGAATCAAAACTACTCATTAGTCATGAAACCAGATTGCTGTTCTCAGGTAGGGTTGTTATAAATTAATTGGGAAAGAATGAACTAGAAGGCTCTACATATTGTATCATTTCAGAAGATTTTTTTTTAATTTTATAGTTCTGCCTGTCCATATGGTATGTCAAAATGTCCAACAATATTTTCACTGTAGATATAGTCTTCAGAAGTTTTAAAGACCCATTCTTAAAGGCCATGGCACAGAAACTTTGAAACTGGGTTGCAAAAGTGAAGATTTATCATGTAATTTTCTCTATAACAGGGCAAAATCCCTTCATAGCTAAAACCAGAGGAATTTTCACCCATATTCTTAGTATTTTCCCCAAATCTTACTTCTTCTGATATTGACTTTACTATTTACACGTTTGTTTTTTATTTTTTTCCAAAAACGTTTTTTTTTTTAACTTTCTTCTCCAAACCTGACAGCTAGCTTGTCATTTAAATATATGAAATTTATAATTATAATCTTTTTGTTTGAAGGTTCCAGACACATAATTTATGCTTTTATGTGTGTGAATGTATTGCCTGCATGCATGTAAGTGCACCCGTTTTCAGTGTCCACAGAGGTCAGAAGAGGGCATTGGATCTCCTGGAACTGAAGTTATGGTGGGTTGTTAGCTGTCATATAGTCACTGGGAACTGAACCCAGGTCCTGTGCCAGATGAGCTCTTAATCACTGAGTCATATCTCTAGCCCTTATGCATATGTGTTTTGATCAAATGAACCCTCCATTCCTTTCCCTCCAATTCCTTCTTCATCCCCCCTCACTCTTTCCTCCCAATTCCATATGCTTTTTTTTTTAAGCACTGGATACTCTTACACTGCCAGAATGTGTATGTGTATAGGACACTCTGCTGGGCTCTCATCACTAAAGAAACTGACTCTCCCTCTTCCAGCAGCAATAGTTCCTCAGCTGGGGGTCAAGACTTCATGATTCCTGCCTCCATCTATGCTGGGACTTTGGTTGGCTTGGTTTTGTGCAGGTCTTGTACATGCTGTCACACTTGCTGTGAGTGCAAGGTGTGTAATGGTACTGTTATGTCTGGTAAATAATATTTTGCTACAGACTTCCACTACTTCTGATTTTTAGAGTCTTTCCACTTCTTCTTCCATGATGATCCTTAAGTCTTAGCATGAAGATTTGATAGAGATATCTCATTTAGAGCTGAGCGTTTCACAGTCTGTCATTCTCTGCATGTTGACAAGTTGTGGGTTTTGTATTAATTTTTATCAACCACAAAAAGAAACTTCTCTGGCAAGAGTTGAGGTGCACTAATCTGCATGTACAAAGATAAGAACTTAGGGGGCAATTTGTTACTATGTCACTTTAGAAGAGTAATAGTATTTTGATTTCCCATAGGGCCTTTGACCTAGCCAGCCAGTAGTAGATTTCCATACAGGTTTTTCAAAGGTCTTTAGTGTTAGTTATCTGTCTCTACACTCCCTCCTCCACACTGCTCTCCCATGCCACACCCTCTCCCTGTTCCATTTATTCCTTTTAAACCTTCATATAAACAACCTGTGTTCTATCTCCCATTCCTTGAAATCTCCCCAAGGGTCCTTTACTAGTTTTCTGACTTCTATGAATATTCCAGTTGAAATACACATATCAAAATATTCAAAGTTAACATTCATGTATGAGAGAGAACATGTAATAGTTGTCTTTTTGAGCATATTACTTCACCTAAAAAATTATTTCCAGTGTCATCCATTTATTTGTGACTTTCATGATTCTTAAGAACTGAGTAATATTCCATAGTGAATATGTAGCACACTTTCATTATCCATTTATCAGCTGATGGACATTTAGGCTCTTTCCGTTTCTTGGCTATTGTGAGTAGAGCAGCAATGAATATGGATGAGCAACTTTTCTCTGAATTTTTAGCCAATTTTTGAGCTCCATTTTGGTACAATGTTTACCTTGATAAGAGTCTCTAAGGATATGCTACAGAAAAGTTTTTTCTCTCAAGTGTTATGTCTTTTACATCTGTTAGAACAGGTTTTCCTTAAATTGCTTTTTTTTCCTTATATTATTTTTCTTTCTTGGTAAGATGTCCTTGAATATAATAGGATCTATTCCACTACTCTATTGACTTCTCCAAGTAAATTTTCTTTGACTTTTTTCAAATATTATTTTACATGATTTTTGATCTTTCATATCCTACACAATGTGAGAGCTAATAGGGGCAGATAAGTGTTAGACTTATGGAGAACCACTCACTGAAGTGCTTAGGGTTCTTATCCTGGGAATGTCATTTGTGAGAAGAAAATAGTGGAAATTGATGGTCTTTGAGTTTCTTTTCCACCAATATGTGGTTGGAAATATGACTCATTTGGTAAAGTGCTTACTATGTAAGCATAAGACCCTGGGTTTTGGTTCCCCTCCACCCATATAAAAATATTGGTCAACTCACCTGCATTGGTAACCCCAACCCTGGAGGGTAGGATAGAGAAGAGAAGCAAACAAGCAAATCCCTAAGCTCTCTAGTCAGTCAGTCAGTCGGGCCAGATCAGTGAGCTTCAGGTTGAATGGGAGACACTTTCTCAATACTTAAGGTGGAGAATGACTGAGGAAGACAGGCAGTGTTGACTTCTGGCCTTCACATGCATGTGCATGCTGACAAACACATAAACATGTACATATACATAGCCCCCACCACACACATTATAAGAGAATGTTTAAATGGATGTTGTATGCATCTAAAATATCTATTTTTTTCTCATGAAGGCTTTTTGCTTTCAAATTTTGAATATCAGTTTTTACCATTTTGGGGAGGAGGAATTATATAGTGCTAAAACTATGCCATTTAAAACTTTATTTTGTGATCAGGTGTGGTTTCTCATGCCTTTAATTACAACACTTGGGAGGGAAGGCAGGCAGATCTTTGTGAGAGAGAAGCTAGCCTAGTCCATATAGCCAGTTCCAGACCAGCTGTGATTATAGGGACACTTTGCCTCAAAAAGACTCCAAAATTTTCATTCTGACTTTGCAATTTTTATTTTACATGTGTGAGTGGTTTTCTTGCATATATGTAAGTACAACACGGGCATGTAGCACCCATGGAGGCCAGAAGAAGGCATTGGGTCCTTTGGAATAGAAGTTATGGATGACTGTTAGCCATCGTGTGGGTTTTGGGAACTGAACCTGGGTGCTCGGCACGAGTAGCCAGGGCTTTAAAATTGGTGAGCCATCTCTCCAGTCCAAACATTGCTATTTTTCTGGAAATTATCATTTTACCTTCAATATGTGTGTTCTTGGGATTGAGTAAAACATGATATTCTCTGCCCTGTTTACAAGACATTTGATTATCAATTAATTAAAATTCATTTCCATTTTATTTCTTAGAATTTTAAAACCATTAAGGCTTTTGAGAAATAACAACAGCAGTTAAATTGAATACAATTTTTTGCCAGGCACTCTGCTAGACATTTTTATGAGCAGGAGACGAAAATAGTCAGCTATCTGCAATTTCCTATTTCATTCTTTGGAAACGGAGACTGCATTTCCCAGTATTTCCTGAAGCTGTGTACAGTCATAGAGACTAAGGTCTCTACAAAAATGCCAGAAGAGTTTGGGGATTTGGTTCAGTGGTAGAGCACTTATGGATTATGCATGAGATCCTGAGTTTAATCCTTACATCAAAATACAACTGCTGAGAACTATACATACACTTGTGGTCCTAGTCCACAGGTGCCAGTCAAGAGAACTGGCT
>NW_008332663.1:331811-342231 GCF_000622305.1 Nannospalax galili | reverse complement strand
CCTCCTCCTCCTCCTCCTCCTCCTCCTCCTTCTCCTTGTCTTTTCTGACTCAGCTGTCCTCAGCTTAGCTCTTTGGTAATAGTATGATGAAGAACAACTTCCTTCATCTGATTTACTATCCAAGAACTTCATATGGATATGAAACAATCCTAAACTACATAAATGTGGATCTTACTCTTTAAGCAGTAGCAGAACACAGCCTCTTACAACTAATATTTCATCTCAGTAAGTTCTCATGACAACATGGAGAAATGAGTATTTTAATTAGTATTACCAATGAGGAATTTGAATCAGGCAAATTAAATTCATGGGGAAGTAGAAAGGCCATCTTTAAAACCTATCATGCTGACTCTCAACCCTGTATCTTAAAGTGACTCAACTTCATAATGAGACCACACTTTAGAGATAGTTTATTGAAGAGTATCAACTGAAGAGATTTTCAAACTGAAACAATTTAATCTCTTTTTTGGGTGAACCTCAATATTCACAAATATATGTTGAAACTTCATTTCCTTTTCTAGGTAGTAGGAAAACATACTATACATCTCAAATAGCAGCAGTCATTAACATAGATGCTTTTCTATTTAAAAAATATTTTATTTATTATTTTTATTTTATGCGTATGGATGTGTGTAAGTACACCTGTGTCGTGCAATGCCCACAGAGGTCAGAAGAGAGAGTCGGATCCCCTGAAACTGGAGTTAAGGACATTGTTAGCCATCATGTGGGTGCAGGGAACTGCAAGGGCAAACAGTGCTCCTAACCACTAAGCCATCTCTCCAGACCCTGTAACAGAATCTTTTTATTATTAAGCATTTATTCTGCTTATTATTTTTTGAAAATTTTTATTTATTTTTGAGAAATTGGTGCAGATATGAAATGATGTATAATCTTAGCTACCTCCCATTTTCCCTCACAGATGTTCCCTAAAGTATCTATTTATTGTTGTTGATTGATTACATATATTCATATACATTGTGCTTATTAAATACTTTTGTCATATTTTCTGTCTGTGCTTCAGATTCTGGCCTATGAAATACTGCTAAGGAGTCTATGAATTTCAATAGCTTCCTTTTTCTTGATTAGGGGATGTCTTTGTTTTCTATTGCTAAAACAGAATACCGCAGACTGGGTAAATTATAAACTACAGTATCTAGTTGACTCATGTTTCTGGGGGCTGAGAAGTTCAAGAGTGAGTTCTGGAACTGGTGAAAGTCATCCTGCTATAATATACAGAAAAGCAAGTGTGCAGTCATTGAAACAGAGATAAGAAAATCAGGCTGAATTTACCTTTTCCTTCAGATGCTCAATCTATTATAGCTAGCCTACTTCCATGATCCCACCCCTCTCCTTCTGTAACATCCTTTACTCATTCATGAAGGTAGAGCTCTCTCAACCTAATAACTCTCTAATGAACCAACTCCAATACTGTTACAATGGCAGTGGAATTTCCCCATGAGATTTGTAGGGGCCTTTTAAAGCATAGGAAAGTGTTGTGTTTTCATTAGTTGCTGTGATAAAACATTCTTACCAAAACCTGGAGTGGAAAAGATCTATTTGGCTTACATATCAAGTTACAGGCCATCACTGATGGAAGTCAGGGCAGGAACTCAAGGCAGGAACCCAAAGACGGAAACTATGGAAGAACTGTTTCCTGGCTTGCTTCCTGATTTGGTCATCATTCATGCTAATCTAGATTTCTTATCCAGCCCGGGGCCTCCTTCCTAGGAATGGCACCTCCCCTAGTGGGCTGGACCCTCCTACATGAATTGACAATGAAGATAGTCCCTCAGAGTTATGAACAAAGACCAACTTAACAAAGACAGTTATTCAATTTGGACTCCTTTTCAGATGACTCTAGAAGTGTCCAGTTGACACTTAATGGTAACTATTGCAGAAGGTGAACACTAAGTGAATTAGCTAATCATAGAATCTGGCATATAATAAAACTTGCATAGATGTTAGAATTTTAGAAATTCATGATGTTTGTCCTGGATAGCAGCTCAGACTACATTCTTCAGTATCACCATTGCATTGCTCTCGGCTCTGGCAATCCAAGGGAAGTTTGCCTGCAGTTTTTTTAGTCTCTAAAACCAACCATGAGACCAGTGGCCTCATGTAGGATTCAAGTTCTACAGCACTTGAGAACTCTGGGTTTATACTGATTACTGTGACTCTATTTCACTCTTTCTAACCTACTTTCCTGAGTGCTTCCTCCACTTCTAATTCTTCTGCATCAGTTGAAATATGGTCCCTTCTCCTGTGTTGCAATCAGGGGAAACGTGCAGTAAAATTTTATTATTTTTTTGTATTCATTTTTTAATTTTTTATTTTTTTCTGTGTATGTAAGTGCAGCTGTATCATGCAATGCCCACTGGGAAAAGAAGAGGGAATCAGGTCCTCTGGAACTAGAGTTACTGACAGTTATTTGCTACTATGTGGGTGTTGGGAACTGAACCACAGATCCTTCGCAAGAGCAGTCATTGCTCTTAACTGCTGAGCCATCTCTTCAGCCCCATATTTTCTTGTGTCTTGATCCATGGCTTGGAGAAAGGGAGGAAAAACAACAACAACAACAACAACAACAACAACAACAACAACAAAACCACCCTCATCTCATCCATGATGAAGTAATGGAGAAGAATGATTCCTCTGTGCAAAATAAAGCAGCCCTTCCACAAACGCAACTTTGGGCCCCTAATTATTATTCCTCCTTATGGAAACAGTAGTTCTGAACAATGTGTACATGTGACACTGGCATGTAGAAAGCTGAATGTCTGTTATCACTTTCTGTGAACCCCAGTAGACAATTTCAGATAAATAGGACTGAACCTAGCACTAACACAACATTGTTACAGTTCTAATTGAATGACTTGGTTCCAACAAAGTTATGCAATCAGACTGTAATATGATTAAGCTTAAAATCAAATTCCTAGGCCCTTGGCACAAGACTCTCTAAAACATTTTTAGAAGCAAATAGAAAGTAAATGCCCATCAATAAATCTACATATTTATCATTGATTTATTATATATGTATTCACATGTATGTATAGCTTATTTTTATGTATGTTTTGCCTGCATGTATGTAAGTGTAGCACATGAGCACAATACCACAGAGGTCAGAACATGCATCAGATCCCCTAAAACTGGAATTACATGGTTGTTAGCCACCATGTGGATGCTGGGAACAGAACTCAGGTCCTCTGCAGAATAGCCAGTGCTCTTAACTGCTGAGCCATTCCTCTAGTCATTCCTGTACATATATATATATATATTTCATTTATCATATGCTTATATATATAGTATGCTTTGCATTTGAAATTTTTTTTGAAAAAACAAACATAATATTGACCTTTGTATTCTTTTGTGAAAGGAAGAAAAGTCTTCTCCCTCTATGAGATAGTCAATGCTTTTTTGATATTGACAAAGAAGAAAGTTGTATAAGGACATGCAAGACAAGGAAGGTTGCTGTGCCTGAGAAGGTTTTCAAAAGGTCTCCAGCACATATCTAATCTGATAAATGGTATGACCAGGACATCTTTCTATGAGAGTTTAATATGGTTTCAGCATTACAATATTCATACTCTTAGCATTTATTATGAGAAAAATTTCTGAATATGGTCTTTCCCAGGCCCCCAATGGCCGGTGTCAAATGCCAGTCCTGGTTTAAAGATGTTGTCAAGGAGGAACGCTAGAGCAACTAATGCTGTGGATTGTATTGCTGCTAACAAATGCAGATTCCCAATTTCTCAATCAGTCCCATAAAGCACAACTTAAACTTAGCCTTTTAGAACCTTGCAGTCCATTCATACCCCCTTACAGGACAGCTATAGATACAATGAAGAGCCAGCAGGTTAGTGGAGAGTTTTCTTTTTTCCTCTTAAAATTGAGAATTTGAAATAAAAATTTCTTCTCTAAAATTTGTACAAATATCTCAAAAACAGATTAATAAAATATATTTCCTTCAGCAAAATCATTACTATATATCTATGTTTTCTTTTTATTCTAATTCTTAACCTGTGGAGTCTGAAACTTTTGAACTAATTAATGTCGAAGTGAGTCCTTATCAAAATGCAATTTGATATTTAATGTCCTGATTTATGAGTTATTTAAGATTCTTTGATAAACGCTTGTATATCTAGAGTTTGACTCTTTTTAGCCTTCTACTCTTCTTTCTATTTCTTGTTCTTTGTCTAAAACTGTTTTCCAAATCTTAACAACCTTGATAAGTTCTAGTTTTATTATTAGAGTATTTTGCTTCCAATGTATTTTCTATTTCCCATTAACTATGGTAAAACTAAATATTCATATTCATTTTAAAAAAATCAAATGAGGAGTGAAAAAAACTTTTTTTGTGGAGAATTTTACCAAGTTCACTTTAAAGAAAATCAGAAACTGAAATGTGAATTGGCAGCAAAGCAAAGTTGTTTCTTCGGTTGCATACTTTCATCCTTAGAAATCACCTTGTGGGAATAAAAGCGGTAGGAAAACGATAAGGAAGACACCTTTCATATATCATGCAGCGATAACCATCAGCAAGCCAAATGTGTTAGTAAAGAAATCACATACAACAGCTCTATTGAAGACCATTTGCTCACCTATGCATTATGTTATGAAGACTAACAAGTCATAAAACAATCTGTAATAGGGCTTTCATTAATTTTAAATATGAATGACATTATATTCATTTTTAAGTAAGGAAACATTGATACAAGGAATGACCCCAATCTCCACAAGCCAACAATATGTGTGGGATGAATTACTATAAAGAAAATGTCATTGGATGGGGCTGGATTCTCCAGTACCCAGATGGCAACTAACAACTCTCTGTAACTCCAGTTGCAGGGGATCCAAAAGCTTCTTCTGACTTCTGCATTTCAGGACATAGGTACATTTATATACATGCAGGCATAACACTCATACACTTGAAAGAAAGAAAGAAAGAAAGAAAGAAAGAAAGAAAGAAAGAAAGAAAGAAAGAAAGAAAGAAACAAAGAATCTCTTTTCCTCCAGTGCGCCACCAAAGATTCTCTTGTCATCATGGACAGCTCAGCCCTGTGTTACTAGTATTGGGTATTATTACAAGCAGCACCCAAAGTCTCGCATCTGCAGAGGCGTTCCTGATGCCAAGAGCCACATCTTTGACTTAGAATGAAGAAGGCAAAAGTTGATGAATTCCCACTTCGTGGCCACATGGTGTCAGAGGAGTATGAGCAACTCTTCTTTGAAGCTCTGGAGGTGGCCCATATGTGTACCAACAAATAACATGAAGTTATGACAAAGATAGCTTTCATATTCGAGTGAGGCTCTACCCTTTCCATGTCATCTGCGTCAACAAGATCTTGTTCTGTGCTGAGCCTGACAGGTTCAGACACGTAAGGGGAATGCCTTTGGGAAGCCTTAGGGCACAGTGGCCAGGGTTCACATTGGTCAGGTCATCGTGTCCATCTGCACCAAGCTGCAGAATAAGGGGCATAGGACTGAGGCCCTCATAGAGCCAAGGTCAAGTTACCTGGCTGTCAGAAGATCCATATCTCAAAGAAGTGGGGCTTCACCAAGTTTATTGCAGATGAATTTGAGGACATGGTGCCAGAGAAGACATGGTATCTGAGCTCATGGTATCATCAGCTCATCCCTGATACTGTGGGGTCAAATGCATCCCCATCCATGATCCTCTGGCAAGTGGTAGGCCCTGTACCCCTGAGGACTCCCTCTTTACTGACTCCTATACCCCACCAAGTCATGTGTTCATTCCATAATAAAATCTCACACGCAGTCTGAAAAATAAACATATAAATAAATTACAATAATAGACACAAAATATTTAAAAGAAAATATCATTTATTATATTTTGGAATTGTTTCCACAAATCTGTGCACTTATTTCCCTTTTATGATTTGTTACTATACTTATAATTCTGAACCTGGAACATGTGCAAACTTCTGTGCACAGCCTGGTTCCCATTTCTCCATCAGGTTTGCCTCAGTATTTCACTTGTGCCATCATGGATGGTCTTTGTCTCTTCAAGGACACTGCTTCCACCTCAGGATTTGTTACAGGTGTCTTTGCCTTCACCTTCACCAGTAGTGACGTCACCATCTCTAATTTCCCATCATCCATCTTATCTGCTTCAACATCTTCAAACTCAGCCAAAGACAGTGAGTGTTCTATGAGTTCTACCCCAGATATGAGTTCCTAATGCTGGGGATGGAGAGAGGACCCAGCAGTTAAAAGCATTGCCTCCTCTTGAAGAGGCCCTGGACTTGGTTCCCAGCATCCACACTATGGCTAACAGCCATCCTAACTCCAGTTCCAGGACATCCGACACCATCTTCTGGCCTATATGTGCATTGCATGCAAAACACTTTTCCACATAAATAAATAAATAAAATAAAAATAAATTTAAATTTTCTGATGCTGGAAATATGCTTACTTAGTGGTGCCTGTTTTGGCTAATGGCCCATATTTGTATATTTTTGGATGATTTGAGGTGATTGATGCATACCCTCTATGTGAAAGGTAAACTTTGAGTTCAAGAACTTTATGTCGCTACTTAATTTTTTACTTAGTTCTTATGCTAGTACAGTAAAACAGAATCTATCCTCTTGTTAATTAATGGTTGAATCACATTCAAATTATTTCACTGATAACAGAAACTGCTAGAATGTCTGAAATTTATAAAGAATGACCTAGCGAAAGGTATTGAGGGCTCTCTAGATGTTACTGAACCTGTGGGTCTAAGAGTGATGATTCATTTAGACAAGGAAGATTCTCAAGCTATGTACAGGGTACCTGCTCCTGAAATTTCATCTGTCAGTTTCCATTACTTCCTATGAAATGTTGCCCAAACTCTATTCTTAGTGGAATGCAGGCTGAGTTCTGGGAAAGTAGAACCATAGAAGAAATCATAAAATTTTCTTTTTCAAAAAGGGAAAGTGTGATGGACATTTAGAGAACAAAAATTGAGAGTTATGTTTTCAAAATTCTTGTTGTTTTATTTTTAGGATTTAAAAACATGAAGGTCTAAACAAAAACCACAAAAAGGATTTAACACTTTCCTTGAACAGAGGTGGAGCCAGCTTCTGTGCCCTTTACTACCTAACTCTGTGGCTGCTCTGACTGTCGGAGTTTTCTCTCCACAGTGTGATTTATCTGCTTCCATTTCTCTTTTCTTCCTCTACTCCCTTTGAGTTCCTGTAGGGACAGGATTATATATTTTTGTCAATGATTTCACAAATTTGGATAAGTGCTTTGCAAAGCTTTTGAGATCATTTTGTAAAGAGAGGAAAAGTTTTAGCTGTTGAATGCAGTGAATCTATCTCACTGCACATAACAGAAACATATTATCAAGGAATTGTACTATCCGGCACTTGGGGTGCAGCTCAGTTGGTAGAGTGCTTGCCTAGCATCTATGAAGCTCTGGATTTGATCCCCAGATTTACACAAAACACACATTTTGGCGCATGCCTTTAATCCCAGCATGTGACAGGTGGAGCCCTGTGCCTGAATTCAAGGTCATCCTCAGCTACATGGGGTGTTCAAGGTCAGTCTGTACTGCAAGAATTCTTGATTCTAAAAAAAGAGACAGTATACTATCCTTACTGTGTGTGATGTACTCTAACATAGTCTATGACATTTTATTCTCTTTTGATGTTTGAAGTCTATAGTCCATGTAATAAACTTGCACAATTTCATTTCTCAGCCCTGGTTTGCATGCAGACGTTCAGGAAATGCAGAATAGATTGCGAGCTGCTTGAAGCCAGGGCCACACATATGTTATGCCTCAAGGAGTAACACTGACTGGTTACAAGGGGAAACCTGGTGATTAAGGGAATGCCTGTGCCTTCAGAACTTAGGAGCTGTGTGGCTTTTATGAGCTGAACACTGAAGCATAGACAAGGTGTCGCATAGCTGTTTCTTCTGGCATGGACATGCTTGTTGATGTCTAGAATCAGAGCAGCTGTGATTACATTTGATGAGACTGTCAGGAATTCCAGCCTGTTTACATTCCCTCCTGAGGGGAAGCTCATGTGGGTCATGGGGTTCAGAGGCTTAGCCTTTACCAGCTCCCCACAGGATCTTCATAAGGCCCCTCTTTTCTCTGAGGTTATACAGCACCCTACTTTCATGTAACTCTTCTCTTTGGCAGAGCAGTTGCCCTGAATAGCTTGAGTGGTACAACTTCTCGTGAGTTATTCAGAGCTTAGATTTTAATCTTCCATCGTGTAGCTTCTTAGAATCTGCCTAGGTGACTTCCTGTTGCTGTAGTTAATTACCTTTGCCTTACTGATGTTTCTGTAACTAACCCCAGTAAATTCATTGGTTCACTATCCTGGATTTGGACTGAATCATTTTGTTAGTCTGTCATGCCTTTATATATGGGTGAATATATGTTCTTCCCAGGAAAAGCATCCTTATACAAATCCTCTTGGACTTTGAAGGAAGCTTAGGATACTTGTACAGTTTTTATTTTGCTGGGACAATATAAACAAATCTGGACCAAAGTGATAAGACTTAAAGTTATCAAAGCATTGACATGGAACACATGAATATCTGACATTGTTTAAAAGGAAATAAAATGATGCAACTGGCAGGATAAATCAAGAATTTGTAAAATCATTGTTTCAGCTATGGTCAGTGTGGCCCATAAATTAAAGCTTTGTAAGGATTTTTTTTTTTTGTCTTTTTGAGACAGGGTCTCCCTGTAGCCCCAGCTGTCTGGGAACTCACTGTGTAGATCAGGCTGGCCTTGAACTCACAGAGATCTGCCTGCTTCTGCCTCCCAAGTTCTGGGATTAAAGGCATTTCATTAAACTCTGATGGGACTGGAGAGATGGCTTAGTAAAGTGCTTGTGCAAGCATGAGGATAGGAACTTCTGACCTCCAACACTCATTCAAAATGCCAGGCATAGAGGCATGTACTTGTAACTCCAGCACCACTAGGACAGAGACAGGAAAATCCCTGAGACTTGTTGGACAGCCAGTGTATCCACAGCAGGGAGTTCAAGTGTCAGTGACAAACCTTATCTAAACAGATAAGATGGAGAATACGGAGAAGTTGACCTCTGGCTTCCATACGTGGAGACACAGGTAAACACAGTCCCATACACATGAATACAACAGAGAGAGAGAGAGAGAGAGGGGAGGGAGAGAGAGAGAGAGAGAAATATAATACATTTGTTTTCCTGTGTAATACTTAGCAAAAATGTTCAAATGCAGTTGTGAAATCTTTAAAGAATTCTAGATACCATTTGTACATGTAATTTTCCTTCTCTGAAATAATTTGATATGTTTAACCTATAGTTTAAGGAACAAAGTATCTTAATTTAGGGAAAGTTAGTAATCCATCTCCTTTAAAATAAAAACATGCTAGCAAACTTAAAGTAGCATTATCTTAAGTAACGAATACAAGAAAATTGAGGAAAGTAAGGAAAATGTTTTGAAGTGACAATAAATTATCCTTCATTGGGAAACAGGTGGGACAAGATTCTTGTCACTGCCCTAAGGTACCACCATTAAGCCACAGACCATGGAGTACACTGGGAGTTTCACCCATCTTTTGGGACATTAAGAAATATTGAGAGCTCACAGAAAACCTCACTCTTTCCTTAACTTTACTGTATTGACATTGCTTTTGTTCATGATGTTGTTTTCTAGCTGATCTCCTTATCTAGGCTAAACTATTCCACAACATGGCCAGAGTGAGCCCTTGGAAGTTCATAGAATTTTTCTGAACTCTTAGAACTCTTAGAATGGCCTTACCATTCTACAGCTCAAAAGATTTAATGTCCTTCCCTAAAAAGACAATAAAAACTCAAGGCCATAGAATGACATGCAAAACCTAAGTTTGGCTCCTGTGTACCTATTCTGTCTGTCCTCCCTCTGGGGTACTTTGCATGATATTCCAGATATTTGAACGCTTTGCCCTCAGTGGCACTGTTTGTGGATTTAGGAGGTGTAGCCTTGCTGGGGAAACATGTCACTGGGGGTGGCCTTTAACCTTGCTCATTTCCAGTTTTACTCTTGCTTTCTGTTCCTGCCTGAAAATATGAGGACTTATTTTCTGCTCTGATTGCCTCCTGCCACCTCCTGCCACGCCTACCCCACCATGATGGAACCCTCTGGAACCATAAACCAAATATACTCCTTCTATAAGTTGCCTTGTTCTTGGTGTTTTATGACAGTAATGGAAAACAAAACTAACATACTCTCCATCCACTTCATCAAAGGATCATGAGAATCACCAGCAACATACTTCTGTCTTCCCTTCCCCTTCCCCTTCCATTCCCTTCCCTTCCCTTCCCTTCCCTTCCCTTCCCTTCCCTTCTCCTTCCTTTCCCTTTCCTTCCCCTTCCCTTCCCCTTCCCTTCCCTTCCCCTTTCCTTCCCCTTCCCCTTCCTATTCCCTTCCCCTTTCCCTA
>NW_008332663.1:269629-331651 GCF_000622305.1 Nannospalax galili | reverse complement strand
CTTCTCTTTCCCTTTCCCTTCCCCTTCCCCTCCCTCTCCCCCTCCCCCTCCCCTCCCCTCCCTTCCCTTCCCCTCCCTTCCCTTCTTTATGTTGTGTTTCTTCTTAGACAAAATCTCACTGTATAGCATAGGCTGGCCTTAAAAACACAGTGATCTGTGTGTCTCAGTCCCTTGGGTGCTGTGATTCCAGCTGAGAACTAGGAGACCAGGCTGTACTTTCTCCTTTGTGTCTGTTTGCACACATTATTTCTGCTCCCTGGCAAACTGCCTTTGACTACATTTTCAATTCTTATTCACCCTTTATTATTTGCAACTTCTTTTGTGCAGACTTTTCTGCTTCCTCATCTTGCCCCTGAAGCCACAAGACTTTTGCAAACTTAACAGTCTGGTAAAATGACAGCAAAAACTGCACAGATACTAAGAGAATTTAACTAATTGTTAGAATTTTTTCTGATATAACTAATGAAATTTGAACAAACTAATATTTCCCTTTAAAATACAAAATTCTGGGGCTGGAAAAATGGCTCAGTATTTAAGAACACTGGCTGTTTTTGCAGAAGACCAGGGTTTGAATCCAAATACCTACATGGCAGCTAACAACTGTATGACTCCAGTTCCAGGGGATCCGATGCCTTCTTCTGTCCTCTGCAGGTGTTGCATGATACATGATAGGGGTGCACTTAGGCAATACATGCATACACATAAAAAATAAAATAAAAAATTTTAAAAATACAAGTTTTGATAAATTTTGTAGAAATATTCTCTCTCGCTCTCTCGCTCTCTCTTGCTCTCTCTTGCTCTCTCTCTCGCTCTCTCTCTCACACACACACATACAAAGCAAATTCTTTGTTATTTTCTAAATCTGCATTTTTTAATTCGAAGATGTATTTTCCTTTAAACCATGATGAATCAAATACAAACTTTTATAGCACTTAGAAAGTGATAAACATCATAGAAAATGTGCTACAACTCTAGGGAATAGGTTCTATTATTATTATTCCCTTAACAGAACAAGAAACCATGTCATCAAGATGCTAAGTGATTATCCACAGTATCAGCTCTCACAGGTGGGGTTGCTAAGCCCTAAGTAGCTGGGTTCCAGAGTTTGTAGTTCTAATCACTAGTAAATCAGCCAACTTTTAAGATAACTGTTTCTTTATCTGTGAGATAGGAGAAATAAAAGTTTTTGAGCCTGTGGATAAGTCCAAGGCAGGTGATAACTGCTAAGCACATGGGTGCTTGACTTTAGTGGGTCCTTAAAATGCAGTGCCTCTTGCTGATCAGCTGGAGTGCATGGGAAATATATGCATACAGTGTTTTAATGTAACTGGATTTTCAACTGACATTTCTCAGACACTTATGAGCACCTTAGACAAGAGTTATGCCCAATAGACTGAAGCACAGTTCTGCCAACCTCCCCATCTGTGGACAAGGGAAGAGGTTGTAAACTCATTGTGTATGTTTTCTGTTTGAAAAAAATCACCATATTCTCTTCATTGAGCTAGAAATTATCCATCTTCTAAGTCTAGCATCCTTCCATCCTCTCTGACATGGTTGAAGCCATTCTGTTTTCCTCGAGTATTTCTTCTTTCAGAGTCCACATTATCTTTGCTTGAAGTATCTTTTTGTATTGTTTGTTATATTAGGTAAATGGTCTTTGAAGAGTGGCCACGTCTATCATTCTATGCATGGAACACAGTGGCTCCTAAATAAGCCAGTATAAGTGAGAATTTAGTATCTGATTCTGACTCGTTACTGTGGCTATAGACCAAGGATAACAATACCAAACTGAACTTTTCTGTAGCTTAATCTTGCCTAGCTAAAATGCTAGGGATATTATTGTTTTCATTACTTCCATTTAAAAATGTATATCAGTTATTCTCAGGATACAAGTGATTGCATATGAATAAACTGTTTAGAGGGTTCCTTTTACAAGTTTACTGTTTGCATTATTTCTTATGTACTCCATGATAAAGACTTATGAATAGAATGTGGTTAATTCCAGTGTAGACTTAATTGTCAGTAACAAGTGCTTGCTTTTGCAAATGTTGGTTCTCAGGATTAGAACTAATTTACAGCCCATGTTGTTCTTATAACTTTATGTCTCTATGACTCCACATTTGTCTAAATATAATCAAAAATAAATAACTAAACTTAACCCCCAAAAGGACTCTCTTTGATTTTTGCCAGAATTCCGATATCTTTTATATCTAACAAAAATAACCTTTTTATATATTTGTCCAGATAGAGTTATTTCTAAATACACTGTGGTATATCACATTGATAACTGATTTAGAAAGGAAAGGAAAGTGTGCTTGAGAGGAGAAATGATCTGATTTGATTTTTATTAAATAGCAAAAGGAATTTTACATTAAAAATGACATTTAAAAACCATCCATAAACATGTGTTCAAGCAATTTTACTCAAGAATGGGAAATCCTGACATTACAGAAGGCATTAAAATATTGTTTACCTTGGTGAATTAATCCTGTACACTGCTCAACCTGGGCTTCAGCTTTTAAAATGAGGTCCAGGCACTGCATTGCAGTAATGGTTTGCTTTTATTTATGCACCCACCCATTGTCTTTGAAGTCAGGTAATAGCTGCAAATCAAATGGCGGATTCTCATTCCCTGTCACATCCCTTGCCCCTTAAGCATTAGAATAAACAGATATGGCTTCACCAAAGCTATTGTCAGCAATACACTACTTCCAGTGACAATAAATCTTCCAAGTAATGATATTAGGTAATAGAATTGGTCTTTTGCACTATCTTTTCTCACTGTTCTATTTTAAGGTAATGCCTTTGTAAACAAACACTTATATAATGCAAGATATTACGTGGTGTGAAATAAGCCAGATCCATTAGCATGTTGTGAAGCTGGGACCTAGAACAATAAAGGTATAATGTGATCTGTTCAGCAGGGGAAAATACAACATAAGCAAACTGACAAAAGGCAAGACGGCTCAGTTTTATTTATAAAAGCCTTTACATGTTTCTACATTTATTAAAAACTGACCCTCTTGAACTTAGTCTGAATGATATTAAAATGCTGACAGAGAGACAAGAAGGAACACTCTGCCAAAACATTTTTCCATCAATGGTGATGTTTTCTATTTATTTTACCCTAGATAAAAAGAATAAGGGAATTAGAGAACTTGCTGCTTGTCATTTCAATAGCAAATAACACCTACCTAATAATACCTCTGAGAAAGTTATTGGAAATTCATTTTTTATAAGCTCTCCTGTTATGAGAGGGAAAAATGTTGACTTATTTTGAAATACAGGATCTAACTCTGTTAATATCTCTCCTATGTAATAAAGCAAAAGAAAAAATACTATAGGCTTTCGTTAGATTTGATATCACCTAAAAAGAAGTGTCAACATTTGTAGGAACTTTGACTTTTCGTCATAGCACTTCCATAGGCTTTTAAAAGCAAATATTCAAGATTGGTTTTGTCATTTTTCCTCCTCCTTCTCTTACCTTCTTCCTTCTTTTCTTTCCCTCTTCACTTTTTCGAAGATCATATTTCAGTAACAATGTATTCAATAACTGTGCTGAATAGCTTTAGTGTCAACTTCACATTACCTGGGTAGAGGGAGTTTCTTTAGGGAAATTTCCTCCATTGGACTGGCCTGTGGCATGCCTGTGGGATATTTTCTTGATTGTTGAGTCATGTGGGAGGGTCCAGCCCATTGTGCATGGTGTCACCCCTGGACAGGTTGTTCTGTATTGTGTAGGAAAACAGTCTGAGCATAGGCTAGGGGAGCAAGCCAGAAGCAGTGTTCCTCCATGGCCTGTGCTCCGGCTCCTACCTCCAGGTTCCTGTCCAACTGAGTGCCTATCTTTGATTCCCTGTTGAAATATGATCCAGGAGATGTAAGATAAAATAAACCCTTTCCTCCTCAAGTTGGTATTGGTCAGAGTGTTTTGTCATAGCAACTGAAAAGACACTAGAACCAGTAACCATAAAAGGGTCAAAATTAAACAAATATAAAAAATAAAATATTACATATTTATGTATGAGGTAAGATTTTTGAAGAACATTTTTCTGACCTATTAACATGAAACTGACTTTCATTTCATTTCCTAGACTGAAAGCCCTTCTCTACTTTGAGATTAGTATTTTCTGCTTAGCATTCAAGTTCACTTCTAGAATATATAAAGACTTTGGGGACTGATCCCAAAGTGTCTACCTATAGCACTCTGTAATAATTCTTAAATTACCAGCTTCATCATAGTTTCTTCTGTTCAGTGAGAGTGAATGTCCTTGCTCTCTTCTCAAAGGGGGTAACTATGAGTGACCATGCCCCAAGGACATAGATTTAGGTTCCACTGTGTTTAGCAGTTTCATGAATTTTTATAGTAAAATAACAAAGAAAGCATATCAAGACATTTTACAAATACATTGCTGGTAACATTAAGGGGGTGGGTTATAGCAAAGTGGGGAGAATTCTGCTGTAGGCTTTAGATACTATTTAACAGACTTCCTATGTCTTACATTGGTACAAGGTAGTGGTCTGCTAAGTTAATACATTCCAAAAGGCTTTTATCTTTTGGTCACAGGATGTTAGGTCAGACAGAGTTTGGCAAGGGGTGGTTACTCAAAGGGCTAAAGATAGCCCAAGATAAATTAATTAGGCTGTGGGTCTACACATTCCAACTCTCCACAATCACTAAGTGCTAATCAACTGACAAGCCTTGCAGGAGGTTCAGTTCAAGTTGCACATTTTGTCTGGGAAATTTCATTCACAAATTTGATCTTTTCCCTGTGTAAAGGCACGCATGGCAATATGCCTTTGGGATGGTGCTGGGCATTGGTGGAAAGTCATACATCCTAATCAACCTCACAATTTAGGGGAAACAATCAAGATTCTATTATTGAATTGTGCTGCTAAACCAAAATGTTTGTATTGGCTGCGTTTTCAACTTAGAGTATCTTAAACTTCAGTGGCTTTATCAGATTGAATCCTTGCTATTCGCCGAGGGACATTTGTATTTTTACCACATGGCATACTGCCTGGCATGAACCAAGAATATATATGTTCAGGTGAATTGAATTTTCTTGAGTGAAAGTAATATTTAGACCACAGATACTTGATGCTATGTAATTTTCATCACATGTGAACTAAGGTATTTGTAAATCGTTGTGAAAAAATAATACAAGGGAAATACTAGGTTGGTCATTCCTTTCTTTCTAAAATTGTATGCTGTTTGTCTTTCATAAGAAAATGAACAAAGCACATTTTGTTGCCTTAATGAAGGTAGAATCTGTGAAGATACAGGTGAGCAAATATCCAAAAATAAAATTTAGCCTGTTCTTTGTGAGTCAGGAAGCTTCGAAATGGAAAGAAAATGCATTGAGAGCAGAGGTCAGAGAGGAGAGAAAAATGCTACCTTGCTGATTTTGATCAGGAAAAAGGGCCACCATCCACATAACCTGCAGAAGCTGAAAAATGCACCCAAATTGAATCACCTCCAGCCTCCTGAGAGAGCACGCCACTGCTGACACCTTGATTTTGGCCCAGTGAAACCTATTTTGGTTTCCTGTTCTGCAGCACTACAAGATGATAAATCTGTGTTGCTTCAAGCTGCTATTTTTGGGCAATATGTCTCCACAGTAAGAGAAGACAAACACAGATTTGGACACTTCTGGGGGTTGCTGCTGCCATAAGTACCTAAAAATGTTGAAAAGGTTTTGGGTTGATCAATAAATAGCAGCTGGAGTAATTTCAAGGACTATGATGGAAATTCTTAGATTTCCTTTCCTTGAACAGACTTGAGTGAAAATGTGAATGTTAAGGGATTGGTCAGAGAGTGAGAGGGTTTGCAATGCAAGTACAGTAGAGAATACTAATGTCAACTTGAGGAGTTCCTCAATTGTTGTAAGCAGACTACAGACAGAAATATGGAAGTTGAAGAACTGGGGAGATGCTCAGTGGGTAAAGTGCTTGTTGTAGAGGCATGAGGACTGAGTTCAGAGCCTCAGCACCCAGGTCCAAAGCCAGGCAGAGCAGCATGCACAAGGGAGGCAAGGTGATCCCACAGGCTTGCTGGTCAGCCTTCTAGTCCATCAGTGAGCTCCAGTTTTATTGAGTGATCTTGTCTCAAAAGTAAGGTGGAGCTAAATAGCAGATAATACCTGGAGATGACCTCTGGCTTTCACATATGCATACACTGGTCCCTGAATACCCTAGCCCCACGTAAATGGGCACATGCACACACACACACACACACACACACACACATACACACACACTCCCTTCTAGTCCATCAGTGAGCTCCAGTTTTATTGAGTGATCTTGTCTCAAAAGTAAGGTGGAGCTAAATAGCAGATAATACCTGGAGATGACCTCTGGCTTTCACATATGCATACACTGGTCCCTGAATACCCTAGCCCCACATAAATGGGCACATGCACACACACACACACACACACACACACACACACACACACACTATATGGACATTGATAAAGTTTCACTGGCAAGGATTAGAGGAAGTTAGGAGAGCTTCTTTGGAAATAAATATTGATAGCAAGGCATTTTAAGTTACACTTAGAGCTGTTAGCCTTAGAGTAAAGTGACTTACCATTTGAAACACTGTGGACTGATCCATTCTGAGAGCTAATAACAGAACTATTAGGGACATCTGCACTGGGGATGAGAAGACACAGAACCCAAGTGAAAAGTTGGCAGAGCTACACCAGAAGGTTTAAGGAATTTAAAGAATGAGGTCTTTCCACAAGATCAAACATACAAGGAGTTTGTAGAAAGGAGACTGCTATGACATCTCACAATAGAAGGCCATTACTTTCCTCAGGAGAGCAATTTCTTTGTGATAATGTGTGGTAAAAAGACAGAAAAGTCTTAAAGGTGACGGAAGGAGTGAAGTAATAGAATAGTATAATATTCAGTTAATTAAGCATTTTGATGATAAAAGGGAAAATTATTCTGGTAGTCAGAGGAAAGCACATTTCCAAGGAATGACTAAAAGCTGAATGCATGTTTTACTCTTTAGGCCATGTAAACTCTAGATGCTATGAAAAGTGTGAAAGGGCCAATAATAAAAAGAACTAAGATATTCATTAAAACAGAAGGTAATTATATAATCATAGAAAACAGAAAAGCCGGTTTTGACTAGAAAGGAGGACGAATATTTCTTAGACACCTGAACAGAATAAAAAGGAAGATGTTCAGCAAATTATATATATATGTATATACTTTGAATTAATCTGCTAGTTATGAGTGTTTTGTGATGTAAGAACTTTAGGGAGGGGTGGAGAGGCCTGTTCTGAGGATGGAGAAGGTTTGGGAAAGTCTTTATTGTGGGATCAGGAGGCTCAGACTGACTGTAGGAACCTAAAATGCAATCTGAAGACAATAGCCAAAATTAGAAATCATGCATTCATAAAGTATAAGTCTCTTTTCCTCACTATATATATTTGAGCTCATCAACTTAAAAAAATGAAAGGTTTATTTTGGCTTATGTATTTGGAGGTTTTGGTCCATGATTAGTTGTCTCCATTGCTCTTAGGCCAAAAGAAAAGCAACACACCATGGAATAAGATGTGGGGGAGCAAAGTAGTTGGCCTCAATCCCAGGAAGCAAATGAGTAAAGACAAAGGATCAGTTCCAAAGGATGTTCCAAGACATCCTTCAAGGAAGAGTTCCATGAACCAAAGCCTCTCTCTAGGCTCTATCTTGTACAGATACTACAGCCTCTCAATGAAGCCTTTCTGGAAACCATATCTTCAACATATATAGGAAACATTTAAGATTCAGACTAATACAGGAGAGAAACAGCACCCCCCAGGGTTCTTATTATCATTCATAAAAGAATTTAAGGATGGTCTCAAATGGAAATTTTAGGACAGCTTTATTATAATTTAATGAAAAATCCTCTGGACAGGCAAGTTACAAATTTCAGCAGTTGCCTTAAGAAGGAGAATGGAAAGGAGAAAGAAAACAGGCATGAAGCCATGTTGATTTAGAGCCAAGATGTCACGCACATGGTGGACTAGTAGCCACATGGTGGGGAGAGGAAGGGAGCTTTAGAGAGAAAGTAAGAAACCCAAGCTGTTGGGGTATCCTGGAGCATTAGGAAAAACATGGGTAGAAAAGAGCTGTGATAACGAAAAGAAATTCAAGATGTTTGGACAGCCCAAAGCATTAGGGAAAGCATGATTAGAAAAAAAGATATAAAGAAGAAAAGGAGATGTTGCACTTTTCTGAATTCTTCAGAAAAGCAGGCAAGACTTAGTGGGAGCCACATGTGTGTGACCTTGATTCACAAACATGAGGGACAGGCATTCTGGGCAGGAAAAGTTTTACCATCTCATTAATGGACTAAGGTGAATCTGTTTTCTTAGGGGTGGTCCTGAACAGGTAATGGACTGGAAAACCTGGAAAGCTAATATTCCAACTAAACCAGAGATTTTTATTCTCCTGACCAGACTTCTACCTTACTATTGTAACATTCTCCCCTCTGAAGAGGTAACACTAAAATCTTTTAGGAATCAAATAAATCAAGTACTTTTGACATTTTCAGCCTTGGCACAGAGTAGGCTACCAAGAGGCCCAAGGACATTTTGGCTTTTAACCAAAAAGATTGGTTACTTTTCTGTGGTTTCTTTTTACTCTAAACTGTCTAGCCAATTTGTATCTCCTCGTCTATCAAAGGCCCCCTGAAGATGTTACCCTAATTGTCAATGGGAAATTTAGTCAGTGACCACTCTTGGCATCTTCCACATTGATTTGAGGTATTGGGTATGGCAATTGGGTACCCCTTGAGTAGGCCTATTTTAAAGGTCCCCAAAGTGCATAATTGTTAACTATAGAGAAGAAGGAAAGCCTTTGACTTATGACTAGGAAGAGATGTGAGGGAAAAGTAAAAGCAAGAATAGTTAACATTGCAAGTTCTAGACAGAGAACCAGAAGTCACAGAAGGAGGCTTTTTAAAATGTTCAACCAAAATCTGTTAGAATTTTTTGGTGAGGGCTGTCAGTATGATCCATCCATTGGGTTTCTCTTGTTTTTATTTTGGATTTCAGAAAAGGACTCCAGAAAGGTGAACTCAGTATCTGCTTTCAGGTACTTTGATAGCTGTTGGAGTAGGTAGAATCACAGCATTAGTTCCCTCACAAATAGAGTCTAGACAGGGATAGCAAAGAGATTTAGACACCATTTAATTTATTGGTTGAAACAATAATGGGTTTGTCTCTCTTGGTTGCAGATAGTCACTGCAGAGTGGAATAAGGCCAAAGTTCGAAGGCTTACTTCTGAGCACATTTTCTTACTACAAATAAAATCATTTAGTGATATCTAATTGTCTAAATAATTCTTTATATGAACTTAAGCCTAATGTCTGGGAAGTACAGTCCCTTGGATTCTTAAAAAAAAAGCCAATTACTTTTATGTTTGATTATACTTTCCTGTTATATGGGGCAGGTCGCTGGACCCCCGGTGTGGTGTGTGCAGGCACCCTGGGGTTTCCGCCACACCTGGCTAATCCCGGCGTGAGTCTGGCCGCAAGCGATGTGGGGAGCGCGCCTGGGCTCCCGGGCACACTCACTCTGGATATGGCCCAGGGTCAGGTGTGCGTGCACTCTCCCACCGTGGTTCTGGTCCTGCTGGCTAGCCACTGGCGCGTGCCTCTCTGGAGACGGCAGGTGCGCAGACTTCTCTGATGCTGGCTGTAGCTGATAGCTACACACTTCTCTGGAGCAGAGAGCTTCCTCTGCTACTATAGTATTATCTAGTTGGGATCCCGCCTCTATTACACCTTTGTACCCTCCCTCAGGATTGCGGAGTTCTGGCCAGTGAACTCCACAGGGAAGAAGCACAGAGGCCACGGAGGCGGCGAAAGCTGGGGTATCCGTGGGCCGATAACGGAGAGTGCTGCTCTCCGGTGAGATCAGGTTGCTGGTAGTAAGACACAGGACTCAAGGCACGGCTTAGTCTGTGTTTACTGCTTTATTGTATCTCTGCTCCTTGCTGTCCAGCGCTCTGCTGATCCAGCTTTCTGGGACCCAATCTCCGACTATTAAGAGAAGACTAGCATATTTATATACCATGGGGGTAGTGGTAAAAGCTTTTAGATACTTTGTGAGATATTCTATTTACATGTGGAAGTGGGTTTCTGCTAGACTATTGTCTACCTGTAAAAATCACACACAGGAAGGCATGGTATGCATAGAGCCAAAGGCCATGTTTATGTCAAGGCATCTGTGGTGGCCACTTCAAAGGGAGAGACAGGAAAGATGCCAGAAAGCACCTTGCTATGAAAAGGAGCCTGCGGCACATTCCCGAGCTGCATGAGCTGTCAGGTGTGAAGGGGCTTCGACTTTTGCATAACAGAGGTCTCCCAACACTGTTATATGCTTAAGACCATGCAGTTGGCCTAAATTAACCAATTTTTACTCTTAAAGTCAGTTGAGAAAGTTGAGGAGTCATCTGGGCTTGGGAAGAGACTCTAGGTCCTTTGACCTTCTTTTTGCAATTGTTTCATCTATGTAAAGATAAATCAAAGGTCTTGCTTCACTGTGGCACTGCTTGTAAGGATGGAGGAATCTTCTCTCTGTGTTAATCCTCCTCTTTGTAGATTGGACATTGGTTCAAGTTCATCTGGTAGGGTCCCCGTGACCTCCTTGAATAAGAAGACAGGCAATTCACCACAGGTACAGGATATTTTGACAGACGCTCCAAAGTTCCCTGTGACCTAGTTGACCTTTGAGGGCGAGGGGCTGTCCCTCTAACCACATTAGTATAAGCCTCCAGGTATCATTATAAACGACTCAAGAAGGTTAGGTACACTAGTCTGCTACTTTTAGTTACTATGTAATATGCAGGGAAAAACTGAGCAAAAATCAAACACTCTTAAATAAAGCCTGACTTGATATATTTTGTTCCTTATACCAGTCTTATAATTGTTAACAAGAAAGAATGAACCAAGAGCTCCATTAATTTAAATAGTTGTTTGACTAAATTTGACCTTAGAAAATTTCTGATTATCTAGATATTATCTCTAAGTCTCATCATTCACATACCTTAAAAACTTCTCAGACCTTCATTACTTGTATAATTTTTCTCTTTTTTTATTTTTTGGAAACTTCCAGTCATTTTAAGCTCCATAAACTTCATATATAAATCCTTTTAAGTGAAATATTTCCATTTCCATATCCTTCTAATACTTTCTTTAACGTCCCAATTTTCTTTCTTAATACCATTAGATATAACATTAAAAAATAAATTTTCAATCTTTTCTAAGAATTTTCTTCCTGGGAGTACTAAGCAATGTTTATCTCATTTCTAAGGTTTCAATATCAAACCAATGTTTTATTGCATTAAAGTTCACCAAGGGGAATCAGTGAGTTTATTTACCTTACTTACAAAGATTAGATGAAGGCTTATTGATAGGAACATAGGCAACCTGAGAGCAGTTGCACTGCAAAGTCTTTATCAAGCATGGATGTTGACTTCTTCCATAGCTTCATAGATCAAGCCCACTCTCCATAGCTTTCCCCAGATTATATACTTTAGTCTTTCTCAAGACCAGGAAGCCTAGTGTATCTAGGACAGAATTACATGCAGCTGGTTGGGAAGAGTGGCTGGAAACTTAGGTCAGGGTCTAATGACAAATGCCCCTCCCTTTATGTAGAAACAGAATAGTCATCAAGCCCAATTGTGATGATCTTTGGCAAAGAGGCATAGGTGAAGTCAGGAAGATGACCATTGTTTGGCTCAGAAGAGAATTCTGTGTAACAGCATCTTACTAAAAGAATGAGAAATACAAATTATATATGGGGGAAACATGATGGAAGGGTTAGACAGGGAGAGAGAGGAAAGATAAATAATATCTAGCTAGTTAAAAAAACACAGAGGGAATCATATTATTCCAACAACCTAATGACTAATGAAAAAGTACAGATACAGTATCTCTACATGGGTTGATGTGTATAGATAAAGGCTAAATAACAAGAGGTGGACCAGACAGGAAAAACCTTCCATGAGCTGTTGGCCAGGGTGGTCCAAGAGACTCCCAAAGTTACACAGCCTATTGCTACAGTCTTTGATGGCCTCCCAGAACTTGAAAATAAGACCCTACTACTGAAGACAGAACATACTTTGGACACAGGATTCGGAGCAATGGAGCTGGAACTGACCTGGAAGCCACTTCCCCTGAAGGCAACCTCTCATAGCTTTGGAGAGTACTATGAAGGTGTGAAGGGAAACATCAATTACTGGTCCAAAATCAGCTTCAAGACTATATGACCATATTAATGGCCAGCACAGCATATGACATTGGTGCAGTAGTGGCACTTTTATCTTGGTGGCAATCAACAGCTACCTAATTGGACTAAAAGCCCACTCAGTGGGAGGTAACTCAAGTGTGGTACTGTTAACCTAACCAAATACACATGACTGGAGAGGTCATAGACCTTAGAGAAAACACCAAGACTGTCACATCCCTAGACTAATGTAATTTCTTGCTATGTGCAAAGTATGTATCCTTATATTTATAGACAAATATACCAGTCACCACTCATCAAAGAAACTTATTTTGCACCAGTCGGAGACTATTACCAATACTATAACTGGTCTCATACAGACATTGACTATGAATTGCCCAGGCCTAAGGGATACATCTACAATGCAACCTCTACATATAAGGCTCATAAAACATGGATCAGGGATGTTGAAGACAACAATAACGAATCTGTCAGATCTCATTAATGAAGATCTGTTATGCAACAGAGGGACAGGAACATAAAATGTCACAAATGGCCAAAACATAGAGCTTACGATCTGCAGATTGCTGGTCCATGGACAGGACTCCTATATTAAACTTCACTCATCCAGGGCTCAGAGTCCATCATGGAAGAGGGGGCAGAAAGAATGTAAGAGTCAGGGAGGAAGTGCAAGATCATATGGAAACAAAGACCTACAAGCTCCTAGGACCCTGCTCATATGATTCTATGACAATGGTGTCAGCATACGAAAGTCCCATGTAAACTCAGGCAGACAAAATCCCAGCATAAAACTGAGCAAATAGACAGCAGACCTCAATCTTAGCTGAGGAAACATTGACAGCTGATTACTGCTAGGTGAGGAAGAGCTGATCTTCCTACAAGAGACTCTAGATAGGCTGGCTAGACCTCAATGGGTGGATTTTCACAGGGGGATGTGTGGGGACACTGACTTGACACAGTGGGCCTTAATATAAATGACAGAGTATATGGGTTCCAGTGGGAGGGCTGTGAGAATGTGCCATTGGGGGCAGGGGTATAAAGATGATTAAGATTCTTTGAGATATACTGTACAAAATACACAAAATTCAATTAAAACAAATTTGAAAAAGATAATTTAATAAATTAATATTATCTATGTAAACATTGGGTCTTAATAATTTCCTAGGTAAACTTTATAGGAAACACAAAATAGAGAAAAACTTTTTTTACCCTATATAGTTCAGAGAGTAGTCTATCAAAATCATGCTTTAGGTTCTGAATGAGTATAAGCAATAGATAGAGGTAGCATATACAGAAGCCTTTCTGGAAACCATATCTTCAACATATATAGGAAACATTTAAGATTCAGACTAATACAGGAGAGAAACAGCACCCCCCAGGGTTCTTATTATCATTCATAAAAGGCAAATGATTCTCTCCTTTCCCTGGAATGCAAACAATCTTTTTATTTTCATTCTTTATCCTTTGTTTCTTTCATTGCTTAGTACATTTTGATATCCAATATATATTTGGTATCAGTCTGTATTAGTTATTTTCCTCACTGCTGTGAAAAATGGAGGATCCCAGCTACTTTAACTGTAGACAGTTTTATACCATGAGATAAATAATACTAACTTCTATTGAAATAAGTTTATTCCTTAGCTGTTCTCAGGGGCACAATGCCTTTAATTTTAGACTCTTTTGCTGTTCTCCTTTTCCCTTGTCACAGAATCAGGGGCCAGCCTGACCTAGGACAAGAGGTTTTAAAGAACACTTTGAGAAAAAAATTGCTTGAGTCTGAAGTGGGAGGGTCAATTCCATCTCTGGAGCCACTTTCTCAGTGAGCTCAAACCACATGACAATTTACCAATATAATTTATGTACAGAAAAGACACTTATTTCTCTGTAAAACATAACTCATTGATTTAGATTGGACAGGGGAATTGTTGAATCTGGTGACTATCGGCTAGACTCAAAGCATCCATCCTCTTATAACTTATATACATTTGTCTAGGTAAGCCTTCTTATCTATTGGTTCTTGCATTTGGCATAGGGATGGACAAAAGATGGAATGTTATCCCTTTTCCACGAGTGACCATAAGAAAAGGAGGCACCAATCAACTAATCACAATCTCCCTATTTTCTTTACCTATCTCCCTATGTTCATCTTCATTGACATTGGCCTGGGTACATATATCTTCATCTTCTTTGTTAGTAATCCTAAAGAAGGGGAATGTGTTTGGGTTATTTGCTCTTACTGACATGACTATTCCCTGTGGCTTTAAAGGATTCTTTCTGCATTTTGTCTAATCTTATCCTGTCTTTGGAGGACCCACCATCCATAAAACTGCAGGAGTAAATATTGGCCCTCATATATCGGGGAAATCAGCAAACTTCTAGAGATTATATATATATATGTTAGTGAGTGTTTCCAAATTTGTCTGTCTCCTGGACTGAACATTAATATCTCCTAAAGATTCTCTCTGATCCTTTTTCTAAAATTTATAATTTGGCAGTCCATATTTTACTTTTTAAACAAATCTGATAACTGTAAGGTTGAAATCTTTTAAGGGATATCATCTGTCTGGAAAAATGCCACATTATAGTTTACCATACATATATAATCTTGGATTAAGTACTAGTGTTGGAGACATATAGCTAGATAAACATTAAGACCCCTTAAAAAGTAACATATATATTACATTATTATGCAAAAGAGCATAAAAATCCAAAATAGTCATCTTTAGAAATCAGTAAATATATCATACAAAATGATATGAAAATCTAAAATAGTCCCCATTAAAAAAGGCAAATGTCATACAAATCAATCTCAAAATAAAAGATAAAAAGCAGTGAATAAATCACGTAAAATGAAAAACATCCCAATCCCACTGTGGATGTTTGCTATTACTGCCTTAGTCTGACATAAAAAGAATTGACTACACTTGATCTTAACCAAAAAATCCCCATTAAAAAGAAAGAGAGAAAGAAAGAGCTAAAGAAAGAGCACACAAAGTTTTCAGAAAAAAAGTGATGGGGAGATACGGAGGGTGTCTGGGGGGAGGGAGTGGACATGGATTTGATCAAAACACTTTATATGCAAGTATGAAAAAAGTAGTGACTAGATAACATAGTAATAGAGCTTCTGTTTGAATGTCTGGGCTTACTGTTGGATAATTGCATGAAGAATCTAAGGTAAATACCAAGAAAGAAAACATTGCAAGAAGATTGGGACATATGACTAAATTCCTGGGCTGCAGGGAATTCCCAAGGTATTATGATTCGCAGTGGCTCAGTAGTAGCAGTGAGTCTAGGTGCAGCCATTTTGATTCATGGCATGTGGTTGGATTAGTCAAAACTAGGCAAGGACATATGGGTCACTACAATTTTGAAGATGTCACTAACAAAGATGGCAGCTAAGTCATGTGGCTGTCCTAATTTTGATGATGTCATCAGCAAAGATGGCAACCATATCATGTGGTTCCCTCTTTCTTGATGAGATCACCACCCAAGATGGTAATAAAACCACATGGCAACCTTTTGAATTTGGTAGGCTTGATTCCAAGATAAAATGTACTGATCCCCCACCAGGGATCCACATATCTAACAGATTAAAAGTGTACAGTCATCTCTTTTTCTTTTAGCACCCAGCTAAGTTAGATTGATACAGCAGGAGAAATTACCCTCAGATATGTAGGCCTCAAATCAGAGATCAAAGAAGAAGGAATTTCAGGGTTTCAAACTAAGTCTGTATTTTTTTCTACAAAATGTAATTGTGAATGCCAAGTGAAGTCCTGTGGCTCTGGTGGCTCCAAGATGCAAGCTGTTGCTAGAAAGAAACCTGTGATGAAAGAAAGAAATGGGGGAGGGGGCCAGAATGCATGTTAGGGCAGTTTTTCTGTGAAATCATGTCCCATTCAAGGAGAGTATGTTCAACCCTGTGTTAACTGGAATTAGATCCAATAAGAAAAGCACCTGCCTTGGACCATATGGTCTAAAAAGTTCTTGGTGCCCACCGTTATGGCCCCGGGCCTGGGCCTTCCCAAGCCCTTTTGGCAGTTCTCCTTTCCCCCAGATTGAATCCAAAGTCTCCTAAGTTCTTGGAGAGAATGGCTGTTTAAAGAAGGAAAAACAGGCATTTTATTTTGTTTTCTTTCCTCAGAGAGGAAAAGAAGATACATAAAGAAGCTTAATTACTTGACTTACAAATCATTATATATTGATAAAATCTCCCTGCAAGGCCACCATAAAAATAAATGATTAGAATTAGGGGGGAGGCCCCACCAGGGTCACCAAGATGATGCAAGGGAAAACAGGGTCCCCTTCTAGAGTTCAGTCTCATTCATAAATGAATTTAGGAATGGACTCAAAAGAAGATTTAGGCCAACTTATCAGAATTTAAGGAAAAGTCCTCAGGCCAAGCAAGTAGTAAATCTCAGCAGCTGCTTTGAGCAGGAGAATGGATGGGAGAAGGAAAACAGCCATGAAGCCATGCTGGTTTAGAGCCAACAAGTAGGTCAGACACATGGTGGACTAGCAGTCACTTGGATGTGAGGAGATGGGAGATTTAGAGGGAAAGTAAAGAAACCCAAGATATTGGGGCAGCAAGAGCCTCAGGGCAAGCATGATTAGAAAGAGATATAAATAATAAAAGAAGGGGGTTACACTCTTGAAGCAGTCAAGACTAACACACTAGGTATTCTGTCTATCTCTTTAGCATGAATTAAGGTGAGCTGCCTTCCTAGGGGTGGATTTGATCAGGTGATTAATTTGGAGAGACAGGAAAGCTAAAGTTCTGATCAAGGCAGTTTCTTATTACCCTGATTACCTTTTCTCTAGGGCTTCTTGCTACTGTAAGAAAACTTCTTGCTACTGTAAAAAAATTAGCAAAATTTCTGCAACCCCAAATATAAAGTACCTTGGAGAAGATAGCCAAGGCAGAATAGGAGGATTTTTCTCAGGTTTCTAACTTGCAAGTTTCTAACTGACGGGTTTCAAGCTGTGGTGAATGAATTCTTTAAAGTGCTTCAGTTGTGTATAACCAAGAGGCAGAATGAAGCACAATATAGTCTTGACTTCAAATAGCCTCAAGCTTTGATTCTCATAGTCTCACATTTCAGTGGCGCTATGAATCTAACCTCTGATGCTGTGTAAAATTCCCTGGCCCCTCTACAGACATGGTAATTCATTAGAACTAAGGAATAGCCAGGTTTTTGCATTGAAATGCGCACCCCAGGTGATTCTGACACAGGCATTCTGACGTTCATACGGAGACATATCACTCTGCTTGCATATTGAGCAATATCAGCCTGAGAGAAGAAGGATTAAGCTAAGAGGCTACAGGTCATGATGGTAATGAACAAGTTGGGTTGTAATTAGACAGAACCTAGGGTACAAGAGAACAATGGTAAGGGAGAGATTCATTTCAGCAATGATCATTGAAGATAGAGCTCTTTTAAAAGTAAATTATATTTTAGAGGAGAGGGAAGGCATTTCTTCTTTTGCCAACCCCAGTGTCTTATGCGCTGCAAGCCAAGAGGGAACCATTTTGCAAAATTTCAAAATAGATTTTGCCATCTACAGTAGTAGCTGGAGCAATATTACCATTTAATGAAATGTCCATACACATGTGTACAGCATTATCCTGCTTCTTTATTAAACAAAGCTGACAAGGTATGAGACCAGGAACCTATTATAAGATTCAGCAAAGTGACCTGCATGTGGCGAGGGGCAGCACCCCAGTAATGCCAATGTTGTGCTGGGGCTTTCTAATTCTATTGTCCTTTGTGTTTGTGATTTAGTTCTTCCTCTAGGAGATAGAGATAAAAATGGAAAATTATAAATTTACAATCTCCTTGATCCTCTTTGAAAATTTTATTTATTAAAGCCCCAAACCTCACTAGACTCCTCTATCAGAGGTCAAAAACTTGTATTCAAATATAAGAATGGCTTCTCCTCATCATTTTTATCATTTTTATCTGAAAACTACATTGTAGGAAATCAGATGAGAACACACATTAAATATATGCTTTGTATCATGACAGACCTCTTGTTCTGGGGTTAGTAAGAACTTGGTTCTATAATTTTATTATTTCCATTCTAGGAAATATATCCAAATCAGCTTATTAAACTGGTGAGTGTTGATAAAATATTTCTCATTGGTTTGGTATCCTATTACAAACCATACAAAGATCTAGCGTGATGGTTTGAATGAGGGATATCCCCCATAGGCTCCAGGTATCTGAACACACTGTCCACAGTTGTTGGCACTGTATTGGGAGGTTAAGGAAGAGTGGGTTGCTGAAGGAAGTGCATCACTGGGGGCAGACTTTGAGAAAAGATAGCCTCAGCCCACATCCATTTTCACTCTCTGCTTCCTGTGGCTGCTTGAAGAGATTATCCCTGAGTGTCTGTTCCTGCTGCCTCCTGCCATGCCTCTTCTCCCATGATGGACTCATACCTCTCTGGAACCTTAAGCCAAATAAACCCTTCTTTAGATTGACTTGGTCAATATTAGATGCTATGCCCTCTCTAAACACGTAGCTTCTGAGTCCATGTTCTCAGTGCAAACTGGAAAAGAGAGAAAAAGAATAGAAAGTTCACATGGGAAATTTTGATCACTCAAGATGGGAAATGATAAAAATTCCTTTCCTCCCCATTCACACAAACAAGTACAAAGTCACATTTAGCTTCATGGTAGCACAGAACTTAAAGATTAGAAAGAATAAGGAAAAGGATCATGCTGAACATGTAGCAGTCTGCATAGGGTTAACTATAAGGCACTTGTTGACATGATCCCAGCTGGGCCTTTGGATCAAGGTCAGGGTTATAGACTTCTTCATAGTTGCAGGAGATCCAAAGGCAAGCAGAGGGTTGAGGAATGTCCAGTGTGGACAGCTTCACACAGCACGCAAGCAGGTTTCTGTAGACAAGCTCTTGTTTGGATCCCTTGATTTCTACCATGTCTGAAGCCCTGTGGTGCAGTTTTCTCATTGTCCCCTAATATTCTTTGTGAAATACCATGACTTTCCATTTCCAAATTTCCTTTCTACTTGAATTATGCGGAGAATTTCTGTTGTCCTGAAGTCAAGTTACACTCTTTTCTGGAATATTCTCATTGGTTGCTGTTGCTATAGAAACTAGGAAGCTGTCCAATCGTAAGCCTTTACTTTCAGCTTCATTATATGATGCTTTCTGGTCTTCCATCTTGTCTTCTTTACTCCTTGCTCTTCTCTGACTCCTTCAGCTTTCAAAGTACTACTCTTCTGAAGTCCATGGGTTTATGTTCCCACTCAATGTCTTGCCTCCAGTCACCCTAACTGATCAATGATTTTCTTGATTGTCTCTCTTTAGACTCTGTAGTTATCATTCTGCTTGATGAATACAGCACTTGTATAAGATATTGCATCCAGCAACATGGGCTCTCAGTAGCTTACCCTTCTCATTTTTATTGATATTTCTCTTTATTCATTTGCTCCCATATTCATAACATTGATGTTGTCATTACCAGGAATTTGTATTTTCTTTCTTTCTTTCTTTCTTTTTAAATTTGTGCGGGTGTATTGCCCACATATATGTAAGTGCACCTGTGTTGTGCAATGCCCGCAGAGTTCAGAAGAGGGTGTCAGATCCCCTGGAATTGGAATTACGGAGAGTTGTCAGCCAACATGTGAGTGCTGGGCTTTGCACCTGAGTCTTCTGCAAGAGCAGTTAGTGCTCTTAACTGCTGAGCCAGCAATTTGTATTTTCAAGTGTACCATTTTCTCAACAAAAACTTTATTAGTACTGGGTATGAGGTGTGTATGTGAAAGTGTGCTTGCATATATCATGGCATGCTCATGTGGAGGTCAGAAGACAGCTTTGAGGAATTGGTTCTCCTTCCATCATGACTCCCAGTAAACTCAGGTCTTCAGGATTGTGGTTCAGCAGCAAGAACTTTTAACCATTAAGCCTTCTTCTATTCCAAGCATTTAACACTTCTTTTTCTTTTTTTTTTATTTTGTCTTTTTGAGACAGGGTCTCCCTGTAGCCCCAGCTGTCCTGGAACTCACTATGTAGACCAGGCTGGCCTCGAACTCACAAAGATCCGCTTGCCTTTGCCTCCCAAGTGCTGGGATTAAAAGCGTGTGCCACCACGCCCGGCTTCTTCAAGTCACTTTTTCTCATATCTCTTCTTTGGTGATTTTTACATCCCTCTGGACCCTCTGACCAATTAATTCCAGAATTTTTCACAGCCTGATGCCATCTTCATCATCTTAATTTCTTGTAATTTAAATCCCATGACTTATCACTGTAGTTCCTTACTTTATTTCACCTGGACTTTAATTGGATCTCTTTATTCCTTTTACTTATGCTTAGCAAAACAATACCTTGATTAACTCAATTATATACTAGCATCATATACTTACTTCACCAGACTAATATCACTAGACAAGGTCGCACAGTGGTATACACTGTTTCATATAATTTGAAGAATTCAAACAGTATTCTACATTGACATATCACTATATTTTTAAATAAAATTTATTTAGTGATTTCAAGGACTGTTTTATGCTTCTTCATTCCCAAACTATCAACCCTTCTCACCTCTTTTTAAATTCACCTATCATATTCTCTACTAAGATTTATTTATTTTTATTTTTATGTGTATGTGTGTTATTTGCATGAATATAAGCACATCATATGTGTGCAGTGTCTGCAGAGGCCAGAAGAGGATGTTGGATCCCTGAAACAAGAGTTGCAGATAATTTTGAGCAACCATGTGCGTGCTAGGAATCTTACTCATATCCTCTGTAAGAGTAGCAAGTGCTCTTAATTATCTACAGTGCCCCTCAGACATTCACAATAGGTGAAAATATGTACAATGAAGAGATAATTTATCATTCCCTTTACTGAATTTACCTTTTTAACCTCATCCTTCTACTAAATTATACTAGGTATGGAGCAAGGGTTTTTGACTGGTGGTAACACAGTATCAGCTAGAAACTGGCTGTAACCATAAAAAAATATATTACTTCTCAAAGCCAATCATGAGTTTAGGAAGCAACTCATTCAGTATTTGATTGCAGATTCAAAGAAAAACCACAATGTTTAAGCAGGTATCAAAAGAAGGAGACTTCCTAAGAGGGTTTGAATGCAAGTTCATCTAAGTCAGCTACAAACTAAGGTTGCAATATTTCCTGAACCACAGGCCTAGTCTTCCAGAGATGCTGCTATCTCTCGTACTATCCCCATGCTGATATTCAGGATGTGTGCCTATCAAATAAGGACTTCTATTGTTCCTCCAAGTTCATTTGGGCTGTGTTAACACACTCTGCTTGTGACTTGGAAGCTCCGTAGCAGAATGGCAGAATGCCTAACATATATAAGACCATAAATTCAATCCTCAACATTATCACAATAAACCAAAAAACTCAGAAAGAACTAAAAACCAAAAACTAATTGTTTGACTAAAATGATTGAAATGTGTTGTGTGACAGGCATGACTGCATCTTCCTGAATGCTGTGAGGGGAGAACCAGACCATCTCTTGCTTCTTTCCAAAATTTTAGCTTGGTTATGACTGGTTTGCAAACACATTACCGCAGTCTCTGCTTCACCTCTACATAACTCTCTCTTGTCTCTGTTTCCTTTTCTCTCTCTATATAAGGATAAACTCATTAGCTTTTCTGATTTCAATTCTATTCTGACCTTAATTAATTGTCAAAGACCTTATTTCACAATCCGATTGTATTCCAAGATACTGCTCAGGTAGACATAAAATTGGAGGAAGCACTTTTCAAACGACTCCCTACCTGAAAGATGGCCATCTTATTATTTTCTTCTGAATGCTTATGAGCTTAGTAACCAAAAGCAGTTTCCCTGTTACTATTGCTACAAAATTTAAAAGCTTGCCAAAATTATTGAATGACGCAACTTATCATTAGAAACTAATGCAGCATTCTGGGGCTTAAAACGGTGACCATGCATTACTGCTCAAAGGTCTATGGATGGTTTGGTGGGTCCTCTGATCTTCACTGGTGCTGGCTACAGTCTCATATCCAGCTTTTAGCTGGTGGGCTGTAGGAGCTGGTTCACCTGACAGTTTCTTTTGGATGACTTCCTGTCTTATGTTCCACCATAGTAGCTCAGATATTTTCTCATGGTGATTCTAGGGTCCAAGAAAGATAATATAAGCAAGCAAGGCTCTCTAAAACCTAGGTTTAGGGATAGGTCCCATCGATTGTAGAGCATCTGTTGTCCAAAGAAAGTCACAAGACCAGCACATAGAATGGTTGGAGGAATAAACTCCAGTTTGGATAAGGAGAACTGAATAGACACATTGCAATCATCCTATTCTAACCTCAGACCCGGCCTGCTAGCTGGAAGTGGCTGAAGTTGTTGAAAATCTAGATTTCACCCAATTTAGAAAATTGTGATTTATAAGTGAATGGATCATCTTTATAAGTTGAAACTTATGTGGAATTTAAGATGTAAGGAAAATGAGAAATACTTGTACACACATTTAAGTGAAAATTAAATATCTACCATAGGGAAGATTCAGGAATGGCTTCTCAGTTCCTCATAGTTGTCAGAATATTGACTTTAGAGTGAAATTATTGAAGCACTTGAGGTGTACTCTATATCTAAGAACACTGAAATAAAAGTGAGCCTCTCACTTTGTGGGTTATAATCAGAAACAAGTATTTTCTCAAAGTGATCTAAGCCAGAAAATGACTAATTCATAGTTGTCAATAAGCCCCATCACACAAGTCAGCGACCAATTCCTTCTCCATGTTTTTCTTTTTGAAATATTTTTCTCTTTTGTCCTTTTTGTGAGGATTAAATAAGTTATACATACAATAATTGGAATAGTATCCAGGATATAGTTAGGACCATATATTCATGATAGTCATAATAATTATAGCTATTACTACTATTGTATCTTCATTGCTGTCCAGATACTTGCTTTAGAAATAGTTCTGCTACTAAGGTTTGTTTGGAGAAACATAATTTACTTAGTGCTGTTGGATAGGCAGGTCCTCTAAAAGAACCAGCTGAATGGCTGAACCTTAAGAGACTCCATAGACCAAGAGAGAGACAGTCACCCCTCCCACCCAATTGGTCAGCTTCAATTGCATGAGGGGCAGGGTCTAAGGAGAGACATGGAGGAAGCCAGGGAGGTGGTGGGAGTTAAAAAGATCCCAAGGGTGTCCATGCCTTTGTGACCCCTTCCTGGAAGTCATAAGATTTGTTTGCAAAGCCAAAAAAAAATCTTTATTCCCCAAACTGTAGCTTAGAGGGACATTGTGTTAATTTGTTGGTCAGGTTGTAACTTTGTGACCCCTTCCTGGAAGTCATAAGATTTGTTTGCAAAGCCAAAAAAAATATCTTTATTCCCAAAACTGTAGCTTAGAGGGACATTGTGTTAATTTGTTGGTCAGGTTGTAATGACAGTGTGGGGCCTGGGAGCTGTGAAGGTCACAGAGCACCTCACAGAGAGCCTGGGAGCCGAGACTGTGCCAGCGTGGGCCTTCCAAGACAGAATTTGGCTTTACAAGTACAATGTAGGAATGGCTTTTACAACATGGAAATAATCTGGATTAAAGACTTTTATCTAATCCTGCAACCAAAAAATTGCTGTTTACAATGAAAGCAAGCTCACTGAGCTTGCTCACTGGTGCTCCTCTGATTGCCTCAGGGCCCCTCTTTATGCTCCACCCAAGATAGGGAATGAATGTGGGTATACATGCTTTACATATCAAAGTGCTGAAAGTGATATGCTTGTCTCATTGCAAATAATGAGAGAAATCTTGTTGTGTGTCAAATTCTAGTCCTATTGATCAAAAGGTGAGGTTCTTGGAAAGTGTGGGTCCTGACTTAAACTTCACCATATTATGCTGGAGATACTGTTTCAATAACAGAATGAGTAAGGCACAGTACAGAGAGAGAAATCGGAAGGAACAGGTTCTGAACTCAGGTCCACCCTTTGCTTTAAAACAAATGCTGAGAGTCCAGGTGTTTCTTAATTCCAGTGTAACTGAAGGGTAGCTTAGAAATGCTGCAGTACAATTTCTATATTAATAAGCAATTTAAGCATAATTCAAATTTTGTGTTTTGCTGTATACGGTTTCATCAGGTGAACACAGGAGACTGAAATTTTGCACTCAGTAGAATTTAGTTGTGTAGCTTGCATAAAACACATACCTGAGATGAGAATGAGACTCAGACGTCAACATCTGGCTTGAAAATGTCTCTTCCTATTTCATTCGCCTTCTACTGCTTCACAGTCACAGATCGGCTTGTTCTCACCTTGGCTGTGTGACTCTATTTCTATTTTTAAATTTATCTCCTTTCTCTCACCCCATTTCTGTCTTATATAGTCTGTTATTTTTTCCATTATTTTATCCTTTATATATTTCTCTTTTCCCTTCTTATAATCTTATTTTGCATCTTACAGCAAACTAAAGAATGACCCATATGCAGGGTGATCATAGATATCAACATATCCATCAGTTTCACATGTTTCAATGTCGACCTATCCACTCATCATATCCACTTGGATCTCATTAAAAGAAAAGTATGGCAGTGGTATAAGACTGGAAACCTTGTAGTGGAGAAGATGAGGCACCATAATTCTGAGTGAGTCTTAGGACATTCTTTGCTACATAGAGAAATCTTGTATCAAAAATAAAAGATGTAGTTTTTCTCAACTTAACTACCCTATGGTTCCCACAACATCCAGGACGATTCAAGACATTGTGTCACACAAATGTAATCCCAGCACTTGGGAGGCAGAGGCAGGCAGATCTCTATGAGATTAGAGCTAGCCTGTTGTACAGAGTGAGTTCAAGGTATGCTGAAGCGATAGTAGATCCTATCTCAAAAAACTCAAAATAAATAAATGAATAAATAAATAAAATGAATAAATATGTACATAAAATCAGTAAGAACACTTTACACTCATTTGTTCATATGAAAATCTAAGCCTTTAATTTCTCATTTTTCTTCACTTCTGAATCAAATTCTTTATAAAATTTATTTGCTATATATTTATAATTTATCCATAATCCAATTATTTCTCAACTTTTAAAACTTCTGCAAATAATCATAACCACCACTGTGTCCTGCCTTGACAGCTAAAAGTAAATGATTAGTTTCTTTCATTGCTTCCATTATTGCCCTCCTACCCTATACCCCATCCCATTATTTTACTTTGAGTATAATAATGGATAGGATTTTTTTAACTTTAGATATTTTTATTCCCTGATCAAAGTCTTCTAAAGGACATGTAATTAAGGTCAAATAACATTCCATTTCCTTAAGTTGTTTATGGCTTTCTTAGCCTATAAACTCTATCTCCTTAGTCTTCTTTCATGCATAAATTATGATTCAAGAGCAGAAATTATTACTCATGGTGGAGACAAAATGATTTTGTATGGAAGAGGGAAAAGTGAGGCAGAGGAAGATTTGCCCCTGGAAAAAGAAGCCATAACGAGGGAAAAGTGAGGCAGAGGAAGATTTGCCCCTGGAAAAAGAAGCCATAACTACAGCATTCCTCTTTATCCACAGGGACTGTGCTTCAAGACTTCCTCCAGTGGAAATCTAAAACTGTTGATATTACCAAGTTCTATGTATACAATGCTTTACTTTACAAACGCATATGTTAAATTTTAACTTATTAATTAGACATGGTGAGGGATTACTACAAATAAACCAAAATAATTATTTGAACAGCATAGTCTAATAAATATTATGTGAAGATAGTCTTTCTGTCTCAAGAAATACCTTATCATAATGTCCTCATCCTCTTGATAATGATGATCTGCTATGATATTCTGAGTATGTGACAACATGAATGAACATGAATGATGTAGACATGTGAAAGAGATTTTAAGTACCACTCATCTTCTCTGTTGACCCTAGGAGTTATTTCCAGACATATAATGGAAACTTAACTGTCCTGCTCTGTTCCACCCAGGATGTCAGTCATCTCTTGACCACTGTGCATGCTGCATGAAATACTCACAGTGTAGCCACTTCTGCACAGGGAGGTGAGATGATTTACTGTTTCGGTAAGAAAATGCTCCAGGTCAAAGAGCCCTTGAAAGGACACACAATTGAAAAATTTGGTATTATTTATTCCTGTAATTATCCATTAAATATATTTGGAAGTTGTGAAGCCATGGATAAGATGGAGCTTCAAGCAAACAAGAGAATTCAGCACCTTTGGGCTTCTCTGTTTCTTTTTATAAATGCTAAATATAATAGCCTTCTCTGTGTTTGTTCAAAACATTGCTCTTGTTCTTTTAGGAACAATGTATGTGTGTGTTTGGATTAGCAGTAGAGTCTACTTTGTCTTTTTTAAATCAGGTAAACTACCTCAAGCTAGAACACCCTAGTCAGTTAGTTTGTCATTCCTGAACATTTTTTTCCCAGCCTGCTTTCTTCATAGTGATAACTCAAATAGCATTATTGTGTCATATAATTTCTTTTTTTCTCTTCCAACATAATGTAAACCTCATGATAACAACAGCTACTTGCATCTTCACACTGCTTTAGTCTACCTTAAAGAAATGCCATTCATGAAGAGAACTTACTGCCTCTGCTCTATAGACAGGGACACATTATGGTATGGCACAATTCCTTCAAAATTCAATGACATTTAATCAGTCTCTGTCTCCTAAGGGTTGAACCCTAATCCTGAAATCCAGAGCAGACTGAGGACAGACAGATAAATGAGAATGAGTTCTGCCTCTTAGATTCTTCATGGGGATTTTTAACCTCCCCCACTCATCTGATTTTACTCGGTTCCTTTACTGCTACAGTTGCAAGAACAACTAAACAGATATTGAGAATTTCTGCAGTAAGCTTCTATTAGCTTGTTCCTGGTGAAGCATATTTAAAAATTGGATTCCTTCTCTGGTGCTATTCTTTGGTGGAAACCTCCTAGAGGTTATCTTATGAAAGTTACATTTGTCTAGACATGGAATATTGCTGGCCCCTCATGGTGCTGTGCTCAGCTCAGTAGATTCTAGGTTCTTTCCATATTGTGCTCATCTCATGCCCTGTGCAAAATCTGAAGTAAAGAGAAAGAGGCATTTAGCATTTCATTATGTACTCACTGAAAATTATTACTGCTGTTCACTTTTAAATGGAACCTATTGATTCTGTTAAGAGAGATGATGCACACTTATGACTTCAGTTACATTTGGATACACAAACTCACATGATGGCAACAAGTAGTCTCTCCTCTCTTCTCCTCTCCTCCCCTCCCCTCTGCCCACTCCCCTCCTCTCCCCTCTCCTGCCCTCCACCCCCTCCCCTCCCATCCTCTCCTCTCCCACATTAATTATTGTCCTTCCCTTTCATTTTAACTAGATTCAGGATTTTCATTCCTTATGGATAGTATTTTGATTATAATGAAAACTTTTTTTCATATGGTGTAAAAATGGTTGTCAACAGACTCACATTCATTTTATTTTATCTTTATGGAATAAAAAATAAATATTTTCAAATATATACTAAAATGATTTTTCCTGATATTTTGTTTAAACCTTAAAAAAATTCTCTTGAGTCTTGCATGGCATAACACCCCTATTCTGGGCTGAAACAGTATCAGGAGCAATAAATTTGGCTTTAGATTGAGAAATGGGCTCAAATTTTGCTCAGATAGGCTGAAACACGAAGACCTCCTTACCATAGGGATTTGGGGTGCGTTTTTCAAAAGAAAGAAGTTGATAAGACTTGTTGATGTGAAAATTACAATACTATCATGTGTACATCATGTTTCCATAACACAGCTATTTCAATTTTTTCTAAAATTTATTTTGTCATACCAAATAGCAATTAAAAGTAAATGATATTATTTTATTTTTGTTGCATGACCATTTCATATACCAAGCAAATATAATCATTTCACAGTATCAATGAAAAATTAGTGTGAGATCTTCATTTGCATATATTTTACCCACATCCTTCCTATCGAAAGTCTTCTCTAGGTTACTTATCATATGAAGCATTCTGGAAATGCTGTATATATAGTCATATTATTTGTTGGTTATGGAATGATGACAAGGAAAACATCTGTACACATTTAGTACACATGTGATATCAAATCAAATGTTTTTGGTTCGTGGTTGGTTGACTCTAGAGATGTGGAATGTATGGATATGAAGGGTCATTGTTCATGTAAAAGGAACAAATTAATCAATGAATTTAGCGTTTCCATAAATAAAAAATAAAATACTAATGATAATACAACCCTATATTCTTTAATTTTTATAAATGTATTTATCTTACATATTCTTCAGAAGATTAATACATAAAAACACTGTCAAAAGAGAAAAATGAGATAAATGACATTAAAATAAATGGACTTTGGAAAAGAGGCATTGATAAGTCATGAAATTTAATGATATTAAGTTATGGAACACAACGAGGCTACCAATGATTGTCATTGGCTTAATTTGCCATTAACGGAGAAATTAGGGCACTGCCAACCATTTCTTCCATTATTTTTTGTCAAAAAGATAATGCAAATTCTTAATAATTGCAGCAACTAAAAGGGAAAATATAAATATATTTAATACTGGAATGTATACATCTTATTTCCAAAATCTAAGAAAAAGCTGAATAATAAAACTGTCCCACTGTTCCTTATGTATTTCCACTGAGTTTCTCATAATATTGTTCCTGTATATTTGGTAACCTTGTAGATAGAGAAGTGCATTAGGTGACATGCCAAGTTTCCATAACCCAGGAGTGGAATGTTTTCACCAGTAAGGGCTCATTTAAATAATTTTGTTGTCACCATGAGAAAAATATTTCCCCCACAACACAGCCTGTGGTGGAGAAGTGTTGGTGACCATAGACCCTAAAGAGAGATAAAATGTATTCAAGAAGAAAGAAACACCTGCTGGAGTTATTTTTGTTTTGACTAAAGAGGCTGTTTGATTTTCAGCTGGGGGAGGAATATGCAAGTGAAAAATGCAGACTTGATTAAAACCACGTTTCCTTTCCAGTGGGGGTTCTGGACAAGCTTTCTCACTGCTTCAGGAGGTAAAACAGGAAGGCGTGTAACCTTTGTACTCCATTGTCACATCATTAATCTCACCCAGAATGAAGACAGAAGGTCCCAGTATGTGGTGATGATGGAACAGATATATTTAATAGATCAGGGCTTTATTCTATCACAAACACTGACATGTGCCAAGTTTAGCTGGAATATAAATCTAAACTTACAAATAATGGAAATAGAAGAAAATGCATACAATAACTTTTAAAATTCTTTTAATGTTTATAAAGCGAATGAACTACATCTTAAATGAGTGAGCTCATTTTTGAGTTAATAACTTATAATACCATTTTTTAATACTAAAATTTAGAGTGTTTCTGATAGTGTTTTAAATGAATGGTTCTTTATTAAGAACATGATTTTCTAGGCATTTCTGTAGTTTCTACTTACTCAAAATATCATGTGTGGTTTAGAACATGTAGGAAAACCTAATTTTGTAATTTTGATGAATTGCCTAATGGATATATTACTATTTTATCATTTAACACATAGATAACTATGTCCTCATTGAGTGGAAAAAGAGAACTTTTAAGATACAAAGTTAGCAGATGACTGTAGTGAAACACTGTTTTCAGGACATGAGAGGGCTATTATTTTACACATGAGCTCAAGATGGCTGTGACAATATGCACAAGACCTTCACGAGATCAAGCCACACAAAACGGACATAGGGATGTAGGACAATGTCAAGAAGACCCACTCCCAGCTGAGGAACTGTTGGCAATGTATGGCTGCTGAGAGTGGAAGAACCAGTTCGCATCAGGAATGAGGCCCAGAGAAGGCCAAGCAAGCTCCAGCAATGGAATCTCACCCACGCACATCCTGGCTGTACTAAGTGAACTTGGTGGTTAAAAAAAATAATAAAAGAGCACACGAAGTTGAGAGAGAATGGAGATGAGATAGTGGAGGAGTTAGAGGGCACAGAATGAGGGGTAGGGTGTGGATTTGATAATTTGCTTCTCAAAATATTAAATTTAAATGAAACATTTACAAATTAAGAGACCAACTTTTGGGCTCCAACTACTAAGTCTCCAGGGTGTCTTCTCATTTGCCTTGCTAGTGCCTGTTTAGCCTTATCACCACCTACTATTTTCACAGAAAAAGAAATAAAAATTCATGAAAAGCTTTAAGTATTTTTAGTTTCAACATGCTTTATTTTAGAGACTTGGTATATAGGTTAATGATTAAACAAGCACAAAAAATGGGCTCAGCCTAAATGACCACATTAAACTAAAAGCCAAATCAAGCCAGGTGTGATGGTGTATGCTTTTAACCCCAAGCACTTAGTAGGCAGAGGCAGGCAGATCTCCATGAGATAGAGGCCAGTCAGGTCTACAAAAGGAGTTCCAGGCCAGCTGGGGCTACAAGGAGACCCTGTCTCAAAACAAACAAACAAACAAAAAAATGAATCTCCCTCCCAATAAACCAAACCAACAAATCTCCAACTTCTCCATAAACAAGGATAAGGCCAGAAAACTATAACAAGATCAAAATGATTCACCTGCAAGAAAACCTCACAGGTCCTCAAGTCACATCTTCCTTAAATAAAACGTAATATCATGTGTTTCTATCATGGTTGCATTTTGACTATGGCCTATCATGTAAGGTAAGATATCAAATATTCTCTGTATGGCATCATGTTAGTGCTCAGAAGATTTTGGACTTTGAAGCATTTCAGATTCCAGTAGTTTGGATTAGGATTGTTCACTTTGGATTATTCACTGCTTTATTTATGATCGCAAAACTGATTGTTAAGGGGTTGAAAGACTTTGGAACATACTACCCCAAATATACTCCAGCATGTTGTGTGTTTTGAGTTAAAGACTCTTAAAAAAATAACAAAAAAAAACAGGGTTGATTTAAAAGCAAGGGATGGAATTCCCATGTGGACAATGTCCTCTTTACAACCAGGGGGAGAAAGATATACAGAGTTAGGCAGTGGAAGTAGAACGACATCTGCACAAATTTTGATAAAATAACCTTTAAATTCCTAGTCACTCATCCACAGTTAACTGACTTGGTTTAAGCCCCTTTGACTTGTCTTGTTTTACAGTTTATTACTCTTAGTCCCATTCTGTTAATAATCATAGAACTCCAACTGATTTTTAGGGTATTTTTCTGTAATAGCATCTCTTATATTTGAAAATTTAAATATATTTGTATGCCTTTCTCCTGTTAATCTGTCATGTCAGTATAATTCTGAGACTCACTTGAAAAATCCAATAAGGGCTGAGGTCAAATTTTGCCTTTTCTGCTGATTTAATACTATTTATTTCATACCTTAAGGGTTGCTGTGGTGATAGTATCTTTTGTTCATCTGTTATAAAGAAAACAATCAAGGGGCTGGAGAGATGGCTCAGTGGTTAAGAACACTGACTGTTCTTGCAGAAGACCCAGGTTCGAATCTTAGCACCTACACGGCAGCTAACAACTGTCTATAACTCCAGTTCCAGAGGATCTGACAGCCTCTTCTGTCCTACATGGGAATTGCATGACACAGATGCACTCACCTACATGCAGTCAATACACATGTACACATATACTAAAAATACTAAATAAAAAAAAAAATATATATATATATATATATAAAGCAACCAATGTACAGTTATTTCTAGGTATTGTTGAAGGTATTCCAATGACCCGTGTTCATTAATCAGATAGATAGGGCTTTGCTACAGTTATTTGGGGGCTTCTGATTCAGGCAGCTCCTTTTTCTGGTGACTTATATATCTAGATTACTACTATCTTGTACTGTATCTGCCCTGATGTGTGTCCTTTATGATCACTGTGGAAGAAAAAGAACTTTCTGCAGTGTTTCTATGTCCAGACACAACTCAATTAGAATCTCAAGAATGAGGTAACAGGAGGCTCTATGCTGAGGGAACAGAGGCCACAAACTCCTGTCCAACTGTATATTTATTGTTTTAATTTTGCATAGGCAGGGCAAACAATGTGACTTTTACTCAGTGCAGTAGATCTTGAAAAAAAATTCCTCAAGACCTCTAGGTATGTTATTTTGATGCAAAGAATCTGTTTCCTACAATGAAAAATACCTAAACATAACGGAGATTTCTGATTAGATGTCAGAGTAATATTTACTTGTATAATTTGGGGATGGGGGTGCTGAGTTTGTTTGTCTCAACTCATATGCCTATGCAGCTTTTGCCTAGTCATTCTTGATGGAGGCACCATTGAATATGGTCAAGCACGGTTTCAGCAGAGTTTAGGTAAAGCAGTACCTTCAGCAAGAGTTCAGATAGATCAGTGTTCTCCGACATAGTGTGACTTCTGTTCTTCCTTCATTTTCACGAACTACTGAAAGTCTGAAATAACTACAACCAAAATGAGACATGAGGCAGAAACAATATATATTCAGCTAGCAGAAAATATTTGAGCCACACTGTTGATGTGCAAAGGAAATACATATAGTATGAATAAAAGAAGACCTTTACAATCAATAACAGTTGTTTAAGGAAGTTTCATCTATTTAAATACATTTTAAAAAGCAGTGATATTGGTTAAATGCTCATGTGCCAAATAGTATCTCCTATCAATCAATATTTCAGTATTTAAAATGTAATATTCTCTGTTATGTTTTAATTCTAGAAGGATATGTGTGATATTCTACCAAAAATATCTCAGATATCTGAGCATACCATAAACTTTGGGGTTGATACTTGCATTGTAAAATCTCCTTCAGTTTTTTTTTTTACTTTAGTTAAGTTATATAGTGCATTTTTCAACAAATGTGTATGAACACATTTAAGTGAAACTCATAAATTAAATATTAGCAAATATATTTTGACTGAAAAACTCATTTATAGACTTTCAAGTATTTCAAAGTTTAAATGGGATTTTTTTCTGACTATTAATAGTCAGAATTGCAGAACAATGGATATTATATGCTCAAAAACACTGCAGTAAACACTTTGCAGTATAGTCTGAAAATTATCTAATGGGAACTCATTTTCCTAATTCCCAGGTATATGACTACAGCTGCTTGATTACACACTATAGAAATGAAAAGAGAAACAGGAAGAGGACAAAATCAACCTGTATCGTATTGTTCCAGATCATCTACCACAGTGTATACAGAGACAAAATGACTAGATGGCAATAAGTTCTTTATGTTAGTTTTCTTGCTTTCAGCCAAAAATTATCAGACTCAATTTATGTAAAATTAAAAAACAATTTATTATTTTTAGTATTCTGAAAGTAATAACTTATTTTACTAATTCATTCTAATTTATGTTCTGAATGATTATGGTTAACATGATTTTGTATATACATCTGTATTAGATTTTGCTGTGTATGTTATGGGAGTCATGAGATATCACCTTCAAAAGCTTCCTGAAGACCAAGCGTATTTTGAAAGGAGGGTCGTGGATTACACTAGTTAAATAAGTCAGCATGATAAGGATTTTACCTCTCCTATTATTTTTCTGCAGGAAATAGAAGCATGGATATGAATAATGGTCTGGTTATAGTATTTGAAAATAAAACAGCATATATATTTCAGTCAGCCTGATATTTTTCCTTGAAGTTTACTACTGTTAAGGCTAAATCATGGGACTTATCACCTCATGGGCAGAGAAGGAAACACACAGAGAGTAAGTCAGGCTTTTTAACTTTGAAACTTAAAGCTTTTTGTCTTAAAAAAGATTTATGTTATTATTATTATTTATATTTTTATTGAATTTTTGTGCACTTCATACAAAACATCTTAATCATCTTTATGCCCCTGCCCCCATCCATACCCTCCCATAGCCTTCCCCCACCAGATTTAATGTATTCTGTTTTTTATGTTAAGGTCTATAGAGTCAATTTAGTATACCCAGATGTCCTGCAGTACAAGTTCATCCACTGGAGTCTAGTCAGCCTATCTAGAGTTTCTTAAAGAGAGATCAACTCTTCCTCACCCAGCAGTTATCAGCTGCCAATAATTCTTCAGCTAAGGTTGGATTCTGCTGCCCAACTACCCAGTGCTATGCTGGGTTTTTGTCTGCTTGAGTGTGCATGGGTCTGTGCATGCTGACACCATCGCTGTCAGTTCATATTGCAAGTTCCAGAGACCTGGAAGACTCTACTTTTTAACTCAAAAACTCAAAAACTATGATTGTAGAAAGAGAGGGAAAAAAAGTATTTAATTTTTAAATTCTTCACTGTTTTGGAACCTGCTGAAGGATTCAACTCAAAGAGATTGACAATAAATGATTAGAGCCCAAGTTAAGTTTCCATTTAGCATGTAAAGTGAGTGGAAGAATATTCAAGGGGTGGAAGAGAGATGCAGTAAAACTCAGGAATCTTACACTATCCCTTCCAATACCTTTGCTATCAATGGGGCAATGGTTATCTTTTTGAAGAGCTTAGGACTAATTGTTTTGTGTTATTAATTTCATTCTACATAAAACTTAGAAGAAAGAAATGAGAAATAAAGGAAGGATAGAGGGGTAGTATGCAGGAAAGAAGTATAAATGTATGTGATAAATTGCCATTTAAATATTTTTGCTTCAGATATTAAGCTCTAATGAATCTACTGATTTTTAGTCCTAGTTACACATTAGAAACATATGGAAAGTTTCTTTTTGTTTTTATAAATACTGTCTATGGCCTACTGTTTGGGGCTATTGATCTTTGTACTCTATAGTACAATAGCTATTCAAATGTATAGTTTAGCTTCTTTGGATGTTTACCCAATTGACATTTAAGTAAATTTATTCAAACATAAATTTCCTGTCAAGACCTACCCTCCTTGTAAGCATTCTCCCTCCTTTTCTTTCACTACCCATGTTCTGTGGAGTAGCACTAGTTGTAAGAGGAAGATCGAGGTGAGTCCCAGAGTTTGAGAGGTAGAAAGATGGTCACGGATCTATTCCTTGATGATTATTGTGCTATAGCTGACTTGTTTTGCCCATGTGTAATGCCTTAATCCTTTATTAGTCTTTTCCTAATGAAATAAATTCATCTTCTATTGTGTTATTCCCCGATTTTTCTGTTCTCCAAGCCTGATCTGTGATTATGTGAGCCACCTACTTCGAATGATACCTACTGTGAACACTTGATTCAGGGCCTGTTTCAGTAGTTATCAGTGAAGCACCTGGGGAATTTGAAACCCCTCTAAAGTGTGTACTGCTTGTAGGCTCACTGCCTGAAAGCTTACTAACTGCTATACTCTACATGACTAAAGCCTCACCCTATTGAGTTTACTTGTGATCCTAGTTCACTAAGGCATTGTAAGAGGAGGAATGACTGGAAATTCACCGAAAAGTTCTGTTTGCTGACAGTCAGGCATTAGCTAAAAAAAAACCAGCAAAAAACCAAATCTGCAAATATGTGGCAGAGGTTGAGTTTTGCTACATAGTTTTATTATTGGTTAATTCCCTAAACTGCCATGGGATATGGATAAACTGTGTACTTCTAGTCCCTGATACAGGAAGTATCTTTAACAGAGTGACTTTTGGCCTATGTGTTTCTGATTAGATAACAACTTCTACTCAAGTACCTAGATTGCGTACATAACTCCGTCAGGCAGTCTTATTGCTAGGAAGATGGAAACAGATAGAGTGGTGAGTCAGTTTAATCACAGTGTTTGTAACCGTGTCACCTGAGTTCTCTTAGGGTCCCTTGCTCCTGGTGCTATTAGTCAAACCATATAACACACTTTTATCTGAATTTTTCATAGTTTATATTCAAGGTAGGGGAAATAGAGTAACTTACAAAGGCGAACAACTGTTGCCTGGTTCTGCTCTGTGGCTCAGTGGCCTGCTGGTCCAGATTGCCTCAGTGTTCCCGCCTACAGTTTCCGTTAGCTTTCATCAACGCCTGCCTCATGGGCCTGTGGTCCCCAAGGTTGTTAAGTGCCCACTCGCGCAACCACGCCGGTGAGACACGAGGCCAATTTTTTCACCAAATCGCTTCCAAGATGGTACCAACGTGTCTCCTTCTGCAGCTAACGCTCAGCAGCCAATTCTCTGCAGGAAGCCTGGCCCCTGGGAGGAACATGTACCCCTTGGGACGCAAAAGGAAAGCACCTGCTTGGGAATGTGCCCATTTCTCTAGAATGCTGACACTAAGGGAAGCAGAATGGAAGTGTGATACAAATATTCCAGTTGGGCTGCCCTTCTTTCCCTCCCTCCCTCCTGCCCTTCCTTCCCTCCCTCCCTCCCTCCTGCCCTTCCTTCCTTGCTTCCTTCCTTCCTTCCTTCCTTCCTTCCTTCCTTCCTTCCTTCCTTCATTTTACCCCTCCCTTCCTCTCTACCCTCTCTCTCCCTCCCTCTGTCCCTTCCTTTTAAATACTTTCTCCTCTAAAATTCTCTTCCTTTAATACAGAATGCTATTTTATTTCTTTCACATTAGGTTGGAAGAGCTGTTTTGCTGTGCACAGGAAATTTTTTTTTTTTTTGACTTTTTGTGAATGTCTACACTACATTCTTTAATTTGACCCTTTATCTTCCAGATGCAAGCTGATCAGTCAATACAGTTTCCAACATCAAATTCTTGCCCATTATAAAGTGCTTTGCTTTCTGGGTATTTGCTTGCTGTGAATTAATAGGAAATCACTGAGATTTACATTATTATTTATTGTAGGATGTGTGTCTTCTCTTCATTAAGTAATACATTCTATAGTTGAATAGATGTCATAGAGCAAACAGAAAACTCAAAAATTATGCCTTATATCTATAAAGAACTTGTAAATGTTTGAAAAATAGATAGTATTTATGATTTTTAGCTATTCTTCCTCCATCTGCTTTGACTTCACTTTGTTTCATCTATTTGTGGATCAATCTCCTAAGACTATCTACTGACTTCCAGCTCTACTTGATCCTACACTGTCCAATTACTGAGACTTTGACTAATAACCTATTGCAATCAGTAAATCTTTGTATTAATTGGTTTTCTGAATCTAAAAGTATATCTTATCTGATCCATCTGACATCATCACCAGAAACAGAATAATTTGTTCTGAAGAATAGAATTAATATCATATTAACATGAAACAGGAAAGAATCTTTAAAACATTAGTGAACTCAAACATTGATTAATTTGCATAAAGTAAATTTAGTTTTTTAAAAAATTAGTCTGAAAGCATAGAGAATGAGTCCGCAGAGTGTGGGCTCATGGACAGAACTCCTATATATACTTCACTTACCCAGGGCTCAGGGATCATTGCAAAAGAGGGGGGAAATATTTTAAGAGCCAGGGGAGGAAGTATAATACCATATGGAAATAGAGTTTTACAAGCTCTTGGTTTCTTATGCATATGAACCTACAGCAATGGTGTCAGTTTGCACAAGACCTATGCAAACTCAAGCAGGCAAAAAATAGCACAGAACTGTGGAAATACGCAGAAGGCCCCAATCTTAGTTGAAAAACCATTGGCAGCTGATTACTGCTGGATGAGAAAAAGCTGATCTTCTTAAAGGAAGTTACTCTACATAGGCTGTCTAGACCTCAGTGGATGAACTTGCACTGAGGGACACCTGGGTACACTAACTTGACTCAAGAGGCCTTAATACAAATGACAGAATGCATAAAATTCAGTGAGAGGGGCTATGGGATGGTGCCAGTGGGGAAGGGGGTATAAAGATGATTAAGATGTTTTGTATGAATTACACAAAAATTCAATAAAAATTACAAAAAAAGAGAGGGGGCTGGAGAAATAACTTAGCCATTAAAATCACTGGCTGTTCTTGCAGAGGACCCAAATTTAATTCCCAGCACTCACATAGAGTCTAACAGCTCTTTGTAACTCCAGTTCCAGGGAATCTGATGCTCTCTTCTGAACTCCACATCATTGCACAACATGGGCACATTTATATACATGAAAGCCATATACTCATACACATAAAATACAAATACATAAATAATTTTTTTTAAAAAACACATTGATTAATTTGCATCTTGATTATTCCATTGCACGGTAAACAGTTACCAAGCACCTACTATGTAAACATTGAGTTCCAACTTCTGGTACGTAGTTGAATGTAAGTCAAAGTTTTTTCCTGATAAGCCTTTATTCTTATAATGCAGATAGATACTAAGACATTTAAAAAGAATGCTTCAAAATGGTGATAAAGGATATAAGAATGAGAATGAATGAATAACCTTGGCTATAGAATCATTACAGTATTTCTGAGAAAGTCGTCATTAGAAACAAATGGATATTGAAGAGAATTTTAAAATGATGATAAACATTATTGGGATATTTAAATAACTAATGAATATAAATTATGATAAATTTGAGAAATCCTTATTTCAGGAAAGTGCTTTCATAAATTTTATTTCATAATATGTTTCAGAGTGTGTACTTTCAGAATCCTAGCATTTCTGACATAAATTTCTTGCTCACAAAAATAAGATAAAAGAATCTGTGTAAAATTAGAAGTGTGATTCAGCCCAATAATGGGATATTTTTCACCCACTAGTTTCTTTGATAACCATAAATTGCTTGAGCTTCCATAACAAAAAACCACATATTGTGCTACTTAACCGTTGAATAAATTGCTTTCCCTCAGTTCTGCACAGAACTCTAGGATCAAAGTGCCAGCATGGTAATTTTTGGCTCCACCTCTTTCCTCTGCTTCCAGATGGGAGCTTCTTAGTGACTCTCCAGACAGTCTTCTCTGTGAACACATGCAAAGAATCAGGAGCAGGGAGAAGATGAAAAGGGGGAAGGTAGGAGGGAAAGACAGAATAAGAGAAGGGGAGAGAGAGAGAAAGAAAAGATCTAGTATTGCTTCATTTTTTCCTTCTTCTTAGTCCTCCATCCTTAGGAATTCTTTAAATTCAGTTACCTCAGACTAAACTTAAAACTCTCATTCCAAATACAACTGCAGTTGGGGCTATGCTTCCCACATGAATTTTGAGGACACAATCCAGATCGTATTATCATCCTAATACTTAAAGCACTCCCTTGAAGCTGTTTAAGTCCAACAGCATACTGTATCTTTTCCAAATGTGTAAAATCAACAAATTATGTTCTATTAACATCTGAATTATTATAAAATTTTAAAATCACTCTAACTTAAAGACACATTCTTTTACTTGGAAAAAAGGAAAACAACAACAACAAAAGAATTAGTTTCTTAATGTTGCTACCCAAAGTTACATGGAATTTAGTGGTTTAAACCACACAAATTATGTTTTTAAAGTTATAGCAGTCCAAAGCAAATCTTGAACTAAAATGAAGACGGAGAATGAACTGTGTTCCTTATGAATAATCTAAGAGAGAATGTGCTTCCATGTCTTTCAAAATTAAGTACTTGCCTTTTCCCTTGGCTTCCTGCTCCTCCTTCAGCATCTCAGTATTTAATCGTTTCCCAACTCTGTCTGTCTTTCACCTTCACTTCCTTTGTCACACCTTGACTGATTGTAGTTTGTTCTCTTTCCTTTTTGAGGATGCTGGATAATCTCAACAATCTAGGGTAATCTCTGCATCTCAAAATCCATAACTTGACCAAATCTACAAATCCCCTTTTTCCAAATAAGGTGGCAGGTTATGGAAATTAGGCTTTGAATGTCATCAGAAGACCATTTTTCTTTCCATGACAATATTTCTATTGTTTTATGTGAAATGTCATTTCATTGGGAAGCCTGTAATCATCTATTGTCATTAAAATTCCATAAACTTTGGCTAACTCAACGAGTCTACAAAAACATCTGACTTAACATGGACAATTTATCTTCAAAGTTTTATGGCTAAACAAATATAACATTACTTTATATAAATTTTGATAAATGTTAGATCATTCAGTACTCATAATCTGAAACAGAGCTGAAACATATTCTTTTACAAATTGCTGCAAACCATAAATTCAGATGACTCTCTGACAGATACTCCAATTCACTACTGTAATTTTCTATTTTCTTTTTATTATATAAATGAAACAATGATAATTTCTGTAAATTAACCCCTAGAATGTTCATTTGTTCACTACAGGTTGAATTGTATTAGATTAAAAGTCTAATTTTAATTAGATTAAAAGTCAAACTTTTGCATATCCATCTGTTTTAAAAATATCCCAAATGAGATATTTTTTTTTTTTTTTTGTCATTTAGAAAAACTTCACTTCTATACTCCATAAGGCCTTATTGATCCACTGTTATCCACTGAATAGTTAGGGCCTTGCAAAAGTCCAATTGGTCTTTACTTTTCTCTGAACAGAAGATATGGTGTGTGCTGAGCAGCATCACCTGGACATAGGTATCTCTTCCTTCTGCAGTTCTCTTGTGGATGGAGGCCCTTGTCTTTCGTCACTTTCGCAGTTCATGTGTCAGTCATTAAAGTTCACAGGGTGTTACTATCTCTTAAGTCATTGCTCATTCCTTCTTTTTTTATTTTTTTCTTAATCACTAAATCACTTGGACTATAGTTTCTCATCTCAGGCACCAGAAATTCCTGAATTTCCCACTCTGCAGCTCTATATATTTCTCAGTGATAAAGTAAGCTGGTAGCAAATTGCAACCATCAACTTACATAAAGGTTTATACTATTAAGTGTTCTATTGATACAGTCACCAAAAATATTATGTACCATTAAATGAATTTTGCCAAATGTAAAAAATACAAGGCAATTTGCAAATAATCATAATTAATTTAATTATCATGATGACAAAATAAGGTACAGGGCACTATTTCCATTTTATCTCAAGGAAAATGAGATTTATAAAAGTTATGTAAATCACCCAAAAGAAGATAAATTATTCCAGACTGAAATGAGCATTATTAAACCAAGACTATGTGACAATAAAATCCGTTTAGACTTTGACCTTTCTAAGACACTCTCTTGCTCCTGTGTTGACTTTTATTAGGTTTTACTCTTTTTAGTTAATTTCATTTCACTAATCTATGTTATTCAATTTTTCATTGTCCATAATAAAATGCTATTTTTTCCATCATGAAATTAAAGTAAAAGGAAAAAGACCCACTGAGACTATTAAATTGACTCTGTAGAAAATATTAGTTTTCTTTCTTCTCTCATATTTGTCACAAACTATTTCCCCTAAATTGACTTGTAATCAAATTTTCAGTAATTATAAATATAGTTACACATATGCTTATGATATATTTGGAATAAATAGTAAACAAATATATTCCAATAAATGAAGGCATACAAATATCTTGGGTGTATTCTTTACAAATAGTAATGCTGAAAATGCAGGACTTTTCTCTTTCATATGTAAACTGATATAATTAGTTAATTTTCTAAACATAGTTTGCAATGAAATATACATATCCTTTATTAGTTGATGTAAGTTGGAACAGGCAAAGCATAAACCTCAGAAATTTGTTGAGCTTGCTAACTGGAAAGAAGAGAGGAAAGCACATTTGTAAATGGAAACCATTGAGGTGTAGAAGTTCTAATGGACAGTGATTCAGGCACAATGAATATACAAGGAAAATGATTTGATTTACACACTGGGCACACATAGCAACTGAGGTAGATACCGGAAAAGTGATGTGTTACTTTAAAATAAGGAATAAAATGGTCACATAGGTCAGAGTATTTGTAACATGAATATTTCAAGGTTATAGATATAATGAAAAAGAAGAAATATATTTAACTTGCTCTGAGAACTCAAGAGCAAAGAGGTAGGAGATACTAAAAAGTGAATAATAAGCACTTTCTCAGAAGGCTAATTTTTACATAAATTAAAAACTATATTTAAAAAGAGATTCAAAATAAGAGGAATTGATTATGTTGAATGTTTACTATGATCAAGTTTAGTGAGTAAGTATTGACATCTGTTGATAGACAATTTCACTTAGTAAGTGAAATTTTAGTAAGGAGCAATATTTATTACATTCTGTGGATGATAGTAATCCTTCTAACAACCTGGGCAATAAAAGGAGAAATATGCAAATTGTCATGGCCTGTTCATTTATCTCTATGCAGTAGCTAAATTAAACATCGAATGAAAATATTTGTAACTTGGTGAATCTAATAGATAAGAAAGTAGAAAATACATTGGAACTTAGAGTTACAGGAAAGGACTTTCTTTACTGGACTCTGAACAGGCATTAAAATCAAGAACTGACAAGTGGGACCTCAGGAATTAAAAAGTCTCCGTAACAAATCAGTTTATCTGGTCCAATGGTATGTCCTTAAACATCCTGGAATAAGTCTAACCAAGGAAATGAGACTTGTATAATAAAAACTTTAAGACATTAAAGGAAGAAACTGAAGAAGATTCGAGAAAATCAAAAGACCTCCCATGCTCATGGATTGGCATGATTAATATTGTGAAAATGGCAATTATACCAAAAGCAATCTACAGATTCAATATAACCAGGTGATATTACAACACAATTCTTCACAGAAATTTTAAAAAAACTCAAATTTCATATAGAAACATACAAAACCAGGATGGCCAAAACAATCTTCAACAATAAAAGAGCTAGAGGCATCATCACTCCTGATTTCAAATTATACTACAGAGATACAGTAATAAAAACAGCATGATACTGGCATAAAAACAGACACACTGATCAATGGAATAGAATTGATAGCCTAGATTTAAGTCTACACACTTATGGATGCCTGATTTTTGACAAAGGGGCCAAAGATACATATTGGAGAAAAGACAGCATGTTCAACAAATTGTGCTGGTCAAATTGGATAGCTACATGTAGAAAAATGAAACTAGACCCTTATTTTTCACCCTGCAAAAAATTCAACTCCAGACAGATCAAGGACCTCAACATAAGACCTGATACCCTGAATTCAACAGGAGAAATTAAGGAATACATTGGAATCTACAGGCACAGGAAATTGCAGGTATTAAGACAAACAACTGACATATGGGGCCTCATGGAACTAAAAAGCTTCTGTACATCAATAGACACCATCATTTGAGTGAAGAGGAAGCTAGCTTACAGAAGAGGAAAAATACTTTACCAGCTATATATCTGACAGAGGGTTAGAGCACAAGAACTCAAAAATTAAACATAAAATAACAACAACACTCAAAGCCCAAACTACAAACAATTCAATTAAAAATTGAGGCAAAGAACTAAACAGAGAGTTCCCAAAAAGTGAAACACACCTTTAATCCCAGTACTTGGGTGGCAGAAGCAGGCCAGCTGGGTCTACATAGCAATTTCCAGGCCATCTGGGACTAAAGGGAGACACTGTATCAAAAAAATAATAATGTGTTTAACATTTTTAGCCATCAGGGAAATGCAAAACTGAAATGACTTTGATATTTAATTTTGCTCCATTAAGAAGAGCTGATACCCCCAAAGCAAGAAATGACAAATGCTGGTGAAGATATGGGGAAAGGGGGACACATAGTCACTACTGGTAGGAGTACAACTGGTTTGGCCACTATAGGAACCAGTGTGGAGAGTCCTCAAAAAGCAAGAAATGGGATATCATGTGATTAAGCCTGAATTACAGATATTTGTGTATAATTGCAAAGATATCTGCTCATCCATATTCATTGCTTCTATAGTCACAAAAGTCAGGATATGGAAACTGGAATATCCATCAACTAAGAAAAGGATAATGAAAATACAGTACCTTTACACAATGGAATATTTTTCAGCTGTTAAGAAAAGTGAAATTGCGGCTGGAGAGATGGCTCAGTGGTTAAGCGCACTGGTTGCTCTTGCAGAGGACCTAAGTTTGGTTCCCAGCACTCACATGGCAGCTAACAGCCTTCTATAAATCCAGTTCCAGGGGATTCAGCACGCTCTTCTGACCCCCGTGGGCAGTGCATTACACGGATGCACTTACACACACATAGGCCATACACTAATACACATACAATTAAAAATAATAATAATAAAGAAAAGTAAAAATTTGAAATTCGTAGGTAAATGGATGGAACTGGAACCAGTCATCCTGAGTGAGGTAACCTGGCCCAGAGAGACAAGCATCTTGTGTTCTCTCTCAGAGGTGATCGCTAGATTTGAAATGTTAACTCTGCATATTTCAAATGAAAAATCCATAGGTATCATGAAACTAGTAAGGGGCCATTGAAGTGGCAGGACTTCACAGGAGGGGAGATAAAATGTAATGATATAAAGTGGGAAAGGGGAATAATGGAATAGGAAGGGTTAAATGGGGTGGTGATGGAAAGACAGAGGAGGGAGAGTGAGGAGGTATAACTAACACTAATGGTCACTTAAGAATGTTATATGGATGGGTGTGGTGGTGCACACCTTTAATCCCAGCACTCGGGAGGCAGAGGCATGCAGATCTCTGTGAGTTCAAGGCCAGCCTGGTCTACATAGTGAGTTCCAGGACAGCTGGGGCTACAGGGAGACCCTGCCTCAAAAAAAAAAAAAAAAAAAAAAAAGCAAAAAAAAATGTTATATGGGGACCTACTACTATAGAAGCATCTTAAAACATGCGTGTATAGAATCTAAGAAGAGTTTAAGTGGAGTTACCCTATAATGAGAGAGCAATACTCCTGGCAGACTCCAGAGGATAGAAAACAGAAAGCAGAATACCAAAAACAATCTCTCTCTCTCTCTCTTTGGAGTAGTTGATCAAGGGTGTCCCATAGACTCTCAAACCATGCTGGCTATTGCCATTACTTCTAGCTACCTCCAAGAAGCTAATGGTAAGACACTTCATATGTGAGTTTTAGATCAAACAAGGACAAATCAAGCTGGTAATGACCTTACAAGTTCATGCCTACTGGCTTGTATTCACAGTGCTGGAAGGTCCTATGCATGCTACCAGAGGAGAAAAGTGATCATCAGACACACTCAGTTTTGAACACTGTGAGTCACAAAGACAACTAATCTGGCAAGATATGTCCACTGGTACAATAGTAGCACTGATGTTAGGGTGTAATAAATCAGTTTCTGATTGGATTTAGGACCTGCTTCACAGATAAAGCCCATACCGGCCACTGTTATCAGGTACAGTAACCTGTGGCTGGCTAGGTCAAAGGCCATAAGGGAGAGCTTACTACTATTATTCTGCCAAATGGGCTTAGTATTAAAGCAGATTCCAATGCTTATTGGTATATTCATAGATTAGTTCATCTCTCAACTCTTACCAGAGAAGCTTCTTTGTGCAACAGATGGTGATTAGCACAGAAACCCACAACTGGTCAATGTTCAGAAAATACGTGACTGTGGAAAGCTCAGTGCTAAGTGAGATACCTACACCTCACTATACTGTTATCCTTCCAAGGCTCAGGGATTGTTGCAGAAGAGGGAGCAGAAAGATGGCAAAAGCTGGAGGTGATGGATGACAAAAAAGGAAGCAGTGTTTTCTGTATAGCAGGAGAGTTGCACATAAGCAGTCATAGACAACAGTATGCACAAGACCCATGAACACTCAAACCAGACAAATTTCCAGCATGTAGGAGGATATGTGGACAAAACCCCCAGTCTTAACTGAGGAACTATTGTTAATTGATAGCTGCTGGAAGAGGAAGTCAGTTTTATTTAATGATGTGATGCCAGGCAATTTTTCCAGGTGTCAGGGGGTGGACTCACACCAAAGAGCACTGGTGGTACAGAAATTACACTGGATGGGTCTTAAAAATAGTAGTAGAGGATATGAGGTCTGGGGCATGTAATAAGGTGGATGTTGATGCATTGTATGGCAACCTCAAAAAATCAGTAAAAATATTTAAATTAATTTTTAATATTCCTTCTTGGACTTTAATTACTCATTTTTTGTTTCATAACATTTATAACCATGTCTTTCCATTAATAGTATAAATAAATGAATGTAAAACTAAAATGAAGAACACAAAATATTTTGTTAGCTTTTCCAAAAAGGCTGAAGAGAAAGGCATGTGCTCTTTCTATTTTGATGTTGCACAAAAGGAGGGATGAGGAACCTTTTGGAGTTGAACATAAGGAAAATAGATTGGAACACAAGGAGAAGAATATGGAAAAATTGTACCTTTACTATTTTATCTTCCTAAAACAGATGAGAGGATTCTTACCTGGAATTTAAGGGTAAGAAACATACCATATAAGATTTATACATGCACATGTACATGTGGGTGTCATTGTCCTTCCATGCCTTGCAGATTGCACATCCATTAATCTAACCAACCATGGGTCAAAAGAATTTGAAAAATCGCATCTGTACTGAACATGTACAAGCATTTTTCTTGTCACTGTCCCCTAATCTGTATAATACAACAAATACATGCATGGCATTTATAGCTCATGGGATATTATTAGGTAAAGATAGCATAAAGTATACAGTAGGCTGTATATAGATCACATGCTAATAGCAGCTGTTTTGCATTAGTGACTTGTGCATCTGTGGGTTTGGGTGCAAACTGAAAGTTCTTGACAACAAAACCCCTTATAAACAAGGGAACAGTTGTTTACATTTCACGTGAACATTTTCAGGTTTCTGATATTTCTATGAGATTGGTGTGCAAAGAATTTGAAATGAAATACAGAAAGATTACAATTAATAGACTTTCATAGAGATTTATCTTTGTGATTATTGAGGGTAGCAGTGTTGAAACACTGGGAATCAAGATGGGGACAATGATGTAGGGTGAAACCTTTTGATTATGTTAACCATTAGGTGGTTTTCAGGGTGAGAAGTATGATAAATGACTGCACTCCAGGCTTATCCACAGTTGACCTTTCTTACACAGTGCGGGGAGATGTGAAAGAAGCTGACGTCCACAAAGTACAGCTTGCTGCCAGAAAATCTGAATTTCATTTCCTGAAATGCCATTGGAATAAAGCACATCTTCATTGGTAAAGGATTTCTCACTGTATCGGAAAAATGTGCCAGCGTGCAACACACAGGAAAAATGCCCTCTGCTGTCTCAGATCTGGTGTTGTGAACAACTACACTGGATAATAGGAAAGGGGAGCTGTGTAGTTCCATTTGCTGTGAGTTGCAGCCTCCAGAACTTTGATCCACATGGAAATCATGTTACCAGCCCTAACTACCATGGACACACAAAATTTAATAAAAAGACTGCATGACAGTAAGGGCCTCTCAAGGTGAAGTGGTACTACAGTTTTATTACCTTAACTGTGCCTGCATAATACAACCATTACAGGGTTCCAATAATAAATATTATATATCATACATTCTCACCTATAAAAGTTCATAATGCACTGAATGTAAATATCTGCAAAAGATATTAATAACAAAACTATTGGAATATGTACTACATATTAATGAAGGTAGCAATTTATTCTTTACTTCTCTAGAGGGCAGTTTAAAATGCAACCACCAGCAGAAAATCCCAGCAATGAAAAGCATCAGAAAGTGAAGGACCAGGACCAGCAAGCAGTGAAGCCGCCTTCTAGTGATACTGTCAGTAACTTACAGTAATGTTTTCTGTCATTTTTATTGGGATATAGCATTTTTATGCTTTCTTTTTGTTACTGCATATATAAACGCGAGTCACTGAAGCAGATAGCGCTTCTTGCTTATCTAGTACCCACAACGCCACTCTTCATTGTTTATAAATCCCTATATTTTTAAAATATTTACTCCATGCCATTATGTCACTATTTCTTTCCAAGCATAAATCTGGATGAGCCTTCCTAATTTTATGTATTTATACCTATATATATATCATCTCTATCTACTATCATCTATCTATTATCTATCATCTATCTCTCTATCTATCATGTATTATCTATCTATCATCTATCTATCTATCATCTATCTATCTATCTATCTATCTATCTATCTATCTATCCATCTATCTATCACCACCATGCCTCTTCTGAACAAAAGCTCATGTTCAGCATATTAAAAAGGTTCTTACCATTCTGAAATAAAGAAACTCTACAAGGTTATAGATTTTAGCTCTCTGTTTTTAAGAACCCACCAAACTGTCTCCCACAAGATCAGTTTCATTTAAATGACTAATAAATTTTATTGGTAAACAAATTAAAAAGCAAAAAAAGAAGGAAACGTAAACCATTACAGTATGAGAAGTATCATGAGACAAACTTTTAGCTGAGGAATCCAGTACAGATTTGTGATCGGGAAAAGAAAGAAAGAACTTCTTGGATACTAAACACTAAGTTCTAAGAAGTGAAAGAGGCTCAGCAGTGTTGAGCAGAGGAATTGGAGAAGACGCTCCCAAGTATAGCACGTGGAACAGGCCATGGCAAGAGTTTAATGCAGTCAGTCAGGATAAAACCGTACTAGCTGTTGACTCATCTAGCAGATACTACAAATTCAAACAAAGCCTAGAATGTCACCAACATTAACACCCTTTCATGGCTTATTCTGTGCCTTGCTGGCAGTCTTCTTTAATAAATAATTCACACCAAATCCTTGGCTCAGTGTCAGCTTTGAGTCCTCAGTATAAAACTGTAAGGATAAATAGGAATGCACTATTGTTTTCAAAGTATTATTCAGTGTCAGAAAACATGTGATTAATGAATCATAGAATCCTTAACACAAAGTCGGGAGTGAACTGTATGGAGTCATACAGTTTATAGGGGAGAGAATAACCACTGAAATCATCTAGTGCATGCTTCTCATTTTACGAAGTAACTAAAGCTGGAGCAATCTGGAAATTCCTAATCAAAAATTTGTCAGAAAGGTGATATTTTATTACCTCATATCCCATTTTTTATGGATTACAGTATGAGTAGTAATCATAAACACAAAGATTTATGTATAGAGATTTTCATTTGATTTTTATAGAGAATAGTAAAAAATAATTTGGAAGCCATCTAAATGCCTAAAATATGAGAAAGGGTAAACACATTATAGAATATTTATCCATATAATAAAAAAGTGTATTTTAGAAGAATATTTAAGAGATGGGGAAAGGCTTACAAGCTGAAGTGGATAAAAAAAAAGATGGTAAACAGGAGCATTAATTAGAAAAGAATGAAGAGAATACATCAAAAATATTTATAGTGGTTATCTCTTTCATTTTCAAAAGCTTTTCAGAATAAGAATGTATGACGTTTATCAGCATTTTTTGAAAAAGGAATATGAATCTTGTCTTGGGGGGTTAAGTGACATGCCTCAACTTCAAATAGACATATCATTGGTAGATGGAACTGGGAATTGGAAATCTAGATTCTTAAACTTGATCTCTACTTCCCTACAGTGCAGTGAAAGAAAAATAATAGTACAACTGAGAAGTTCAAAAGGGAATTGATTGTTTCGACATTGTTTGGTCTGTTCTGCATTGGCATGGTAGAATACCACAGACTGGGTCATTTATAAAGACATCAGTGACTTTCAGTTCCTGAGGTTTGGATGTTTAGTACAGAGTCACTGAGGTCCTACTTGCTCTTCAAACTGTTATACAGGAGGCATTCGACAGGGAGAAGGCACCCTCGCAAGGCAGTTTGCTTTTATTTCAAGCCCCTCTCCCAGGATAACAAAGAGGATCTGAGGCTGTTCACAAGGATGAAGCCCTTGGGACTTTATCATGCCTTAAAGATTCCACCTCTTAATGTTGCCAGAATGACATTAAATTTCTGTATGATTTAGAGGGACATTCAAAACATACATTATTTTCAATTCATAAGAAAATGGGGCTATTTATAAGCATCTAATGTTTTCTGTTTCCACTTTCTGCCTTCCTACCCCTCTCCCTGCCTCACGTATTTCATGCCTTGGTTTCTTTCCCAGGTTTTCTGTACCAAATTGCCTTGTGTTAACAGATTGTTTTTTTGACACAGATTTTATTAGAAAATTTCCCTTGAAAAGTTATTTGACTTTCATAAGCAATTAAATGCCTATTGATTGGTATAAATATATAAAGAGGAGTCATATGGTTACCTTTTCCAAACTATTTTCTTACAAGGATACACACACACACACACTCACACACACACTAACTCACTGTGTAGGCCAGGCTGGCCTTGAACTCACAATCTGCCTGCCCTGGCCTCCTGAGTGCTGATTAAGGGCGTGCACCACCATATCAGGAATTCACAGAAGAGGAGGGTAGAAAGATTGTAAGAGCAAGACAAATAAGACACCTACTGCTGATTAATGCATTCTAGGGAAGCTGCACTCATGAAATCTCCAGAGAATGGTAACCTAATATCCTGATTTCTGGGACTGGAGAGATGACTCAGCAGTTAAAAGCACTGGCTGGTCTTGCAGAGGACCTACAGGTTTGATTCCCAGCAGTTACATGGTGGTTAATAACTGACTATAACTCCAGTTCCAGGATCCAATGCCCTCCTGACCTCTGTGGCCATTGCATGACAAGGGTGCACTTATATACATGCACACAATACACTCATACACATAAAATAAAAATAATAAATGAAATGTTTTAAAAGATCTGCCTAGCTGGGTGTGGTGGCACACACCTTTAATCCCAGCACCTGGGAGGCAGAGGGAGGCGGATCTCTGTGAGTACAAGGCCTGGTCTACATAGTGAGTTCCAGGACAGCTGGGGCTACACAGAGACCCTGTCTCGAAAAAACCAAAAAATAAAAAATAAAAAATAAATCTGCCTAATTCAAAAACAGTTGAGATTTCTATGTAGATGAGGAAAATTTCACTGGGTCCCACCACAAGATGAAAATCTATAGGCAATTAATGGCTGTTGAGGGATGGAGAATCAATTTTCTCCAGGGACTAGCTCCGTGAGAGGCTAACTAATCCTAAACTGGTAGCCCTAAACATATATGCACGTTACATATGTGAGCATATTAAATGGACTCAATGCACTATATATATAAACATATATAGTTATAATTATAGTTATGTTTATGTATGTACATGTAAAAATAATGATCAAGAAGACAAGCCATTGTGAGGGAGCAGGCAGATATGGGAAGAGATAGAGGGGGATTGGGAAGGGTGGAAATAATGCAAATAAAATACCCATGCACAAAATCTCAAAAAAAAAAAAAGAAAAGAAAAGAAAAGATAAAGTAGAAGAAAATATTTGCAAAAGATGAAGATAATGGAAAGAAATTTAAATTTGTTCCAATGAATTGTGAATATTTCACTCAAGTTTTCATTTAACATCTCTGTAACGCAAAGTAAAACTGTAGAATTGTAGCATATGTCTTTATATTTAACAGTGTGAATCATGTAAATAAACCACAAACTTTGACAAATGTACCATGATAGTGGCTTAGAAGCATACAGTATTGAAAATAGAATCTATGTGAGCATGTGGATGGTGACCACAGAGTTACCTCATTACCATACCTTCCTAACTGCAGCTCTAGTCGTAGCTCCTGGACCTAAGGTGGACACCAGGCTATGTATTTAACATTATACCTTAAGTAGTCTTTCTGTAACTCTCTTGTAATATTCTAATTAGAAAATAAACCCATAAAATGGACCCAGGAAGGTCTTAGATATCTGAGCTCTTTGGAAGTGTATTTCTGGTGTCTCATTTAGCCAGAATATAGCCATATGAACTATATTCAAGTGTGGGATGTAAGAAGACGACAGCCAGAAGGGATCCTCCTAATGTATGGGGACTGTGATCCATTTTCAAAATGTTTCTTTTCTCCCAAGAACAATATTTTTTTAAAACTGCTTTGTAATATCACAACCATTACATGGAAATTAACATTTGATACTGTGTAGATTTTCAAAGTTTCATTTGCATTGAGTTCTGTGCAAGAATTCTTTAAGTTTCGTAAGTATTAGTCTGCTAAGGCTTCCATGACAAGTTACACAGATTGAGCACATTAATTAATAGAAAAAAAAGTTTCATTTGCATTGAGTTCTGTGCAAGAATTCTTTAAGTTTCGTATTAGTCTGCTAAGGCTTCCATGACAAATTACACAGATTGAGCACATTAATTAATAGAAAATATATTCAGTTTTGCAGTCCAGTGATCTAAACCAAGGTATCTAGCTTGAAATGGGTTGCCTTCTTGCTGAGATATAAAACGGTATGTTTTTGGTGTGCATATGTGAGGAGAGAGAAAGAGAAAGCTAGACCAAGAGTGCGAGAGATGGTGGAGAGGGGAGTACAATGTGTTAAATATGTTTTCATTCCTTTGACAAATTACCTGACAACACCAACACAAGACTTCCATTTGGAAAGGCAGTGTTGTGTCAGAGCGACCTTGTCAAATAGGGCTATGTAGGGAAGTGGTTGTGCTGGTTCAGCTGTGCAGGCACACAGAGGCTGTTGCAGTGTTGCTTCAAGGGGGTAAAGGAGAAAAGCCTTTTTTTGGCCCATGGTTTCAGCCATAGTGAGGGAGTCATAGTGGATCTCATGATGAAAGAAAAATGTTGTGGAGGCTCCTCGTATGTTGTCAGACCAGAAAGCAAAGACAGGCCCAGCTCTGGAGGCATATATTACCTTCAAACCCTGCCTCCAATGATCGACATTCACTAGCTAGGATACACTTCCCAAAGTTTCAACAAACCCAAAAACAGCACCAGCTGAGGACCAAATGTTCAAACTCATGAGCTTGTTAGAGACATTTTAGACTCAAACCATAAGTGTCTGTCCTTTGCTCCTATAGGCTCATGGCCATCTCATAATGCAAAAAGTATTTAGCCTGATTTCCAGTTTCCATATTGTTAACAGTTCCAATACTGTTCAAACATACAAAGCACATTGTCAGTTCTGAGTATCAAGGTATTTTGTTTTACTTTATAGCTCTGAGCTCCTATGAAATATAAAAGCAAGTTGTACACTTCCAAAATAAAATGACACAAAGAAAACATTCCCATTACCAAGGAGGAATGGGAGAATAGCATGAAAAAAAAATTGAACAAAAGCAAGACTAAAACCCAGCAAACAAACATTTCAGCTCCCTGTTCCATGCAGAGCATCTGCAGTCTGAGTTGGCATCATCTGTACTCAACAGACTTGGGTGGCCGTTGCTCTGTAGCCCTCTTATTTGAAGCACACCTGTTCTGTCTCTTGGGCTGGTCATACAGGTTCTGTAGCTTTCCCCAACATTTATCTCACAATTTTGGCATGTCCAGTGTTTTGGGGACTCTGCTGCAGCTTAGGTTTCTCCACTTCACAGTTTTACTCACAGCTGGCTCATGAACTCCATATAGAAAATGTATCCCTACTGCGTGTCACCTGGCCTCTTGACTTTTCTTTGGAGCCTTCGTGCGTTCCTTATTGAACTTTTAACTCTTGAATTCTACATGCCTACAAATCATCACTGAATGGATGACACTGAGTTCTCCTGCAAGCTTATCTGCTTAATATGTAAACTGGCAGTCCTGAAACATAGCTTCATTGGCCTCTGTGTGCTTTTGAAACAGAACTGGGGAAAATAATTCCCAGTATAGCCCCAGTGAGCAAGTCATCTGCCACAACACTACTCTTGCAAGTTAAAATTTTTCAAATAGATTTTCAGGTTTAAGCCCTGGAGGTTTCCATGTGCCCGGATTTTGTCCTAAAGGAACCTCTTCTGTTTTCCCAGTACAAAATGTGTCTGACATTTTCTATAAAGCAGCTAATATTTTTATTACTTTAGTGACTCATAATCATGTGTAGTTGTAGGTCCAGGGCATCCAATGCCATCTTTTGGCCTCTGTTGGCACCTGAACAAATGTGTATATACACACGTATGCACAAAAGCAAATAACTAAAACAAATCTTTAAAAATCTACATGATCAGCTGCTGCTGGCTGGAACAATGCTTAGTCTGCAGAAACCGTCCCTCCCAGACTAGATTCCTGAAGACAGAAAGTGATTAGCTTGGCACCAACCATCTCATATGCCAATCAACTAGAGCTCCAACTCCTAACTCTATCCTTTTCCTGCTGAGTGAGGCCCAGATCAAGATTCTATCCACCAAGACGACCCCATGCATGTTAGACCAGTTTCTGTCCAGTGGACAAGACCCTATGGATTGCAGAAATGTCCTTCTCAGCTTTTCCTGTCTTATCTATGAAAAGGAGCCAATAAAAGATTTAATTTTACACCATGGAGATATCTCCATCTGTCAAACCAGGGCCTCAGGACTAGCTGTTAAAATACTAAACTACTCACACATTATTAAAAACAATAATCTACTTGTTTAGGCATTTATATTGTCACTTACATTTTATAATATTTTCTTTTCTAAAAGGTTTTCTATTTTAAATTTTTAAAAATATTTTATTTATTATTTTTAGTTTATGTGTGAGTATATTGTGTGCATGTATGTTAAGTTCAGCTATGCCATGCAGTGCCTGTGGAGGTCAAAAGAGGGCATTGGAACCCCTGGAACTGGAGTTATGGATAGTTGTTAACTGCTATGTGAGTGCTGGTAAATGAACTCAGGTCCTCTGTAAGGGCAGCCAGTGCTCTTAACTACTGAGCCATGTCTCCAGCTCAAATAATTTCATGACATATATCATTCCATTCTTTCACATTCACGCTCCATGTTCTTAGTTTGAAATACATTTCCTATCAGTAAGTCATATTGTTTATTACTGTGTCTGCCTATATTTTTTAATAACTTTAGAACATTTTCATTTAAATATTTCATCTTACCTCTTCCTTGTTTCCAGTTCTGTTGTTCTTTTCTCACTGTTTTGTGATTTATTCAGACTTTAAAATAGATTTCATATTGGCCATTCATGATACTTCTAAGGTTTGTTTATTTATATACTTTCATAGTGATAGTTGAAAGTATTTATCTTATATGTGTATTAAAAATATTTATTATATTTTATATATATTATTTAAGTTATTATATAACTATACATTTAATAGTTTACCAATTTCAGTGAAATTAGGAAACCTCATTTCCGCTAGATTCCTTTGCTTTCATCATATTAATGTATCATTATCTTGGTATTAAATGATGTTACATATAATGCATCAGTCACCAAATATATTCATGTGATTCATGAAAGAAAAAATAGATCCTTGTCATCACAATATTCTTTCTAATGTTTGAAATTGACTTCCATTCTGGGCACCTCCACCTGTGTGAGGTGCCACAAGATATTCTCATGATGTTATTTCTGTTGGTCCAAGGTTTGGAACTGATTTACCTTTTTCTTCCAATATTTCAGAAATCTTACTTGAGTAGATCTTGCAACTCAGTATTTATACTTGTACAAGTCTCTCTCTCTCTCTCTCTCTCTCTCTCTCTCTCTCTCTCACACACACACACACACACAGAAATGAGTAGAAATTTTAGGATTGAACACTGATCTTTAGTAATTTGCCTTCCATTTTAGAAGTTAGATATGCCCAGTGTAGGCACATTTTGGTACACAAATCGCTTTGCTGTCACTTTGACCCTCAAACATCTCTTACAAAGATTATCAAAATCACCTCTAGTGAATGCTAAGTCATCATTATTTCTGCTTCTTTTCCATACTCTTACATAATGACAACAAAATAGTTGACAGATATGTTAAATGTTTGACAGCAAATAATTTTGTGGTGCAAACTTGCCATACCCTTTATAATTGCAAAGTAGTATAATTCAGAGATTTATCAAAGTCATTTAAAGTGACTCAATAAATTGTTTCATTAAAATGTTATTTTGTGCTATTCCCTATATTCACTTAGGTTTAACACTTGCATACTTACTCTGTTTGGCACAGAGGCACTGTTAAAGAAAAGTGAATGTTTTCCTGTGCTTTATTAGCAAAATAAGATTACATGATTTTTTTGTTACAAAATGCTGCATAACACCCTAAGTAGGAATAATGCAATTTAGCTTCATACATAAAACATATAATTCAAAAGTCAATCATAGAATTTGAGGGAATACATTCAAATATTATTTTTAAAGATGTGCTGTATGAACTTTTATGTATATGACCAACTGCAATATTTTGAGGCTCTCACATCCATGCTTCTCTCCTTTTGCACTCACCTAATCTATCTAAGTATAAAGAAACAGCTCCTAAAAGTTTTACTTGACATTCAGAGCCAAAAATAATGAATTGTGAGTTGGAACCATGCTCAGAGGTGGTTGGACAGCAGATCACAAATACGATGATTCTATTCTTTGTTACATAGATTCAGATAATACAATACTTAGCCTTGTAATGAAAATGCTGAAAGAATGCACATTTGTGGTGACTGATTTCGTTGATACACCATTATATCACCATTAAAAGGAATCACATTGCAGTTACTCCACTTCATTATTATTTTAGCCTGTCTTAGTACTTTTGATAATAATTTATAAATGATGATTAAATAGCAACATTAATGATTAATAGTAATGATTGTTAGCCTAAGCAGCAAATGAGATAACAAAATGCAAAAATATTTTAAGTTATAGAAAAATATCCCTAATATCGCCTAATGTATCTTTAAATTATGAAAAATTTTGGGGAATCCTTGCGTTAATTTCAAGATAGAATTGTTTTCATTCTATTAGAAATAAGTATTTTTTCCTTCAATGACTTAAGAATAATGTTCATGAAATGTATATCCTTCTATAGAGTATGTTCACATAGAACATGAAAAATGAAAAATGGTCCTAATGAGGTTTCCTGTGTCTGAAATGGGAGAGAAGATTTCAACTCCCTTGCAGCTACAGAATAGAAACAAGAAATCTAGTCGAAAAACATGAGCCATGGAGGTCTGCAAATGGGGTATGAAAATGATGACCTGGAATTGTATCTGTATACACTGCAGAGGAAATGAAGATAATAGTTTCAAACAGTTTGGAAAAGTTCAAGATCCTTTCGGCACTATCATACATAATTTTAAATATTACATTTAAGTAGTTTCAAATGATGTAATTTTTGGTACACGACTAAATATTGACATGTTTTAATAAAATTCTTGCATCATTCTTAAACTCTAATATTAGTATTTCAGGCATAGAAGCTTTTAATAAATTCTCCAACTCTGGAAAATACAATATGTGTGATTTGGGAATTTGATTCCTACTCTATCTTTTTGGAAACATAAAAAATTTCTTACATAAAGTTTTGACATGTAATTCCTTTGATTACTATTCTCTATTCATTTTGTTCACAAATTTTAGTTGTTTTTTATTAATGGTCCTTTATGACTCTTGCAATGATGTGCACATATATATGATCCTAAATTTATTTTAATAACAGTATTATGAAGTATTCTGAAGAAGTCATGATGTTTCAGTACTTATTCTCCATATGGTGACTCTATTTTGTGAGGTTGTGGACTCTTTAGGATGTGTGGTCTAGCTGGCAGAAATGAATGACTGGGCATGAGCACTGAGGACTATGCAGTCTTCTGCTTCACCCAGAACTCTCTGCTTCTTTAACTTCAGATATAGGAATAAGACAGGCCTTAATCTCCATCTGTCATACCTTTCCAGCCATGATCCACTGAACCCTTTGAAATTCAGAGCCACAATATCCATTTCCTCCCTTGAGCTGTTTCTGTCAGATATTAAGTCACACCAATGAGAAATGTAGTTCATACAAGTAGTTGCTGTTGTCTCTAAGCATTAATTTATTTCTTTCAGAATTTAGTAAATCTTAAAGAATTATTAATAACTAGTCATTTTAAAGGATATAAAATATATATTTCTACAAACTGAAATGCAGTGAAAATTCTGTCACAGTGATTTACATTATGATATGGATGGATTTAATGTTTATATAATTTAAGTAGTATTGTCTCTTATAATCTAATTCCTTTGTATTTTCTGAAACTAAAATATGTCTTTGGGGAATAGGAGACTGTGAATTTATTCACTTCCTATAATGTGCCCTGGCAAAAAAGTACATCCTATTATTCGGAACATGAAAGAGTGATTGTAGAAAAGGCTCTGATGTAATCACAACTGTGCTTTCTCAGTGTGATTCAATAAATGTAATAAAGTATCTCATGTTCCCTCCTAAATACCAATCACCTTCCACAGAGAAACTAACATTTTCTTGGAGTTCGATTTATATTTTGACATGGGAACTACAATAAAATCAAGTTTATAGCATCAATATTGCACAGCAGATAACTTACAAAATTGACAGATTTGTTTTGAATTTATACGACTGTAGTAATGAACCAAAAATCATTCCCTGAAAAATGTTTAGTGGACCATTTATTTCAGTTAGGGTCCTACTCACACTGATTCTTACTTTTTGTATTCATTTCCATCTGGATTTTAAACAACATAAGTTAATACATTATCAATCTCTTTTTAACATTATATATAAAGAAAAACCAGTTATTTTGATTAAAAATACTGGTCTAATAGATAGATCAATAGCACTGTTTTTATGGTTTCCAGGAGGTAAAGAAGTGTAGAGGTGAGCAGCCAACTATGTCTAGATGACTTAGAGTAATGATGTTCATTATTTTTTAATCTACTACATTTGCTGGATACTCAGCCTATTTTAGTAGAACTTGCTTTCACTAACTTAAACATTGGATTTTTATTTCGAAAAATATTTGTTGTGAAATGTGGAAAGAGAAGGTAAGTGTTTGTATGGCATTGGACCTTTATTTGAAAGAGTATTTGCTGTGAAAAGTAGAAACAAGGTAAATGTATGTATGATTTTTTAAAACATAATTTTCACTTTCCTGAGTTTACACACCAACATTAAAATTTCTTCTAGATATAATGTGGCTATTGGAATCATGAACTCACAGTGTCTGTGGTTACCTGCAGAACATTTACACAAGATCAAGTCAGCCAAATCCCCTCATGTATGGGATAGATGATCTCTAGGTTCCACTCCTTACTGAGGAGTTACTGGTAGTGGATAGCTTTGGGGGGAGATAGAATTACTTTTTATCGAGTATGTGGTCACTGGTAGGTTTCTTGTACTCCAGTAGGCACCTCCACACCTTTGCAATAAGGGCTGCAGTATGGGGACTTGGTGGGTTATAAAAAGAAAAGATGTACAGCTGGAATGAGATGTGTTGTAGAACATGTGGAAGAAGTTGAAAGGGAAAAATGGGGGACAGACAGGATCATATTTTGTTCTATACAGAAATGAAATTCACAAAATAAAGAAAAATGTAAATTTCAAAATTAAACTATTTTTATATTTATTTTGCAAGTCGTTACTTTTACAGCTACTGTAATCTAATAAAAATAATGCAATTTCATGAATTGAAAAAGAAAGCACCTAAAAGTCCTTGAGAAAAGTTGAATCAAGCTATGACTACACAGTATGCTTACAGGTTGTTTTTAAATATTTTGTGTTCATAGAGAAACTTTCTGAATTTATTTATTTATTATTATTTATTTATTCTTAATGTTAGGGATGAGCCCAGGGTTTTGTGCATTCAAGGCAAGTACTTGGTAAGTAATCAATATCTCCAACCTTTTTTCATTTTTTTCTCTACAGGAAATCTCAAAATAATTAGATGCAGAGTAAGAAACCAATGCATTTCAGACATTGGTTCATTCTCTGTGGACGGTTTTTCTTACCCCCAGAACGATCAGCGTTCACATTTCCCTACTATCACAAAACCTATCTAATGCTGTGAATGTAGATTTTATTATTTATATATCCCTGCAGAACAGCCTCACAACTCAGCAGCTGATTTGAAATTCATATAATTTGTAAGTCAGAGACTTGGTGTTTCTTATCCGAGTACTTGTGCTGGTTTGAATAAGTGCCCCTCATGAGATTAAGAATTTGAACACTTAGTCTGTTAGTGGCACTGGTTTGGGAAGGTCTTGAAATCCTAGGAAGTGAGGCCTTTTTGGAGGAAGTATGTCATGGAGGAGGGCTTTGAGAGTCCATAGATGCATCTCATTGCCAGTTTCTGTCTTTGCTTCCTGTAGCTGTTTGAAGGTGTGAGCACTCCTGAAGTGTGAGTTCACCTGAAGGTGTGAAGCGCTGCTCCCACTGCTTCCTGGAATACTTCACTGCCATGACAGGGTCAATCTGTGTGGAACCAGAAGCCCAATAAACTCTTCCTTCTGTATTTGACCTTGGTCATGGTGTTTTATCACAGTAACAGAAAAGTAACTAATACAGTGGCCATGACAACATTTCTCATGAAGCTACTATTAGGTAATTGGCCTGGGCTACGGTGTTATCTCAGAACTCACTCAAATAGAGCTGAAATATCTGCTGTGAAGCACCCATTGGCTGAATGCAGGTTTTGTTGTTTTTTTTTTGTGAACACGTGACTCAGTTTTTCACAATTGTTCATGACTCTCTCTAAAGAAAATTCACAATGGGACAACTTACTCTCCATCCCTTAGACTAGCTAAAAAATTCATAGTGAGAGAGCAACAGATCACAGGCTTCACAATGTAATCTTGGATGTAGTGCCTACCACTAATGCTGCATCCTAGTGTTTTCAGTTAGAATGTTAGAGGATCAGTGGATACAGACAAGAGTCAAAAGGCAAAGGGTACAGAAAAGGGTGAAAACTTTGAGGTGCATTATTGAGAGCTAGCCATCTGAAGTAGCACAAACCATGAGTTCTTCACCTTTATTAATTTTAGTTCTCTATTTTTTAGCCAAATGAGGTATTACTTTTCAAATGGTATATATTCTAGTATCTTTTCTGTTGTTGAGGTAAAATACCCTGAAAACTAAATTTAGGAGAAAAAGGGGTTTATTTTACCTTTTTTAAAAAAAGTATTTTATTTAGTATTTTTATTTTATGTGTATGAGTGTATTGCCTGCATGAAGGTAAGTGCGGCCATGTAGTGCAATGCCCATGGAGGACAGAGAGGCCATCGGGTTCCCTGTAACTGGAGTTATGGACAGTTGTTAGCTACCATGTGGGTGCTGGGATTTGAACCCGGGTCTTCTGCAAGAACAACCAGTGTTCTTAACCATGGAGCCATCTTTCCAGCCCCTTATTTCACCTTAAAAACCCAGCGCACGATAAATTTTTGTGTGGCAGTCAAGGCAGGAACTTCAAACAGGTAGTCATAGCAAATCTGCAGTAAAGAACAGAGAGAAATGAGTACAGGCATGCTCAGATCTGCTCAGATTAACTTCTTCCTTCTTAGTTCACCTGACTAAGGAACATGCCACCCACAGTTGACTGGGTCATCCCATACCAATTAACTATAGACAGTCCCCCCACAGACATGCCCACAGTCCAACCCATAGCAGAGAACTGCTTTGAGGATTTCCTCCCAAGTGATTCTAGATTGTGTGGCTTTGACAGTAAAAGCTACCTATCACAGTGGCGTTCTTTATTTCCATTTACTTACCTTAATGAGTGGAGAGGTTATGAGTAGATAGAGAAACCTGATGAACGAATGCAAAACTATACACACTGAAGGGAAATAACGTGCCTCTAAAAGCGAACTGCTCCTCAAATGAAGTTTCTATGTTCTACAGTGAGTTAAGTGTAGTCAGTATGTTAGGTTCTGCAATTTAAAAAGCACTGTGAATGATGAAGTAAATAATGGAAATTAATCTAGGCGAGTTGGTGCCTCTGAGGACAGGTTGCTCCATATTGTCCTGTGCCTGGAGATGGCTGTTCTTTTTTGTTTTCATAGCATCTTCCATTATCTGTCTCTATATCCAAATTTCCTCCATTTGAAAAGACACCAGAGGCATCACGGCTGGGACCATCCTAATGACTCCATTTTATTAATAAGATTACCTGATTAAATATGTAACTTCCAAATAGTGTCATATGATGAGGGAGGTAAAATTTGAAAACACTTTGTTTAGGGATGCTAGTTCAATGCTAGTGTTGTATATTTTTATTGCTATTGTTGGCAAATTTTAGCCAATCTATTTCTAGCAGACATTGCTTTAAATTTGTGTTGTGTCTCTGCTATGCACAAGCAAGAAATTTTTAAAAAATGATAGAGTTTGAAAATTTCTTTCAGACATGCCAGAAAGGCAAACTCATTGCTGTAACTTAGCACATACACATTCTTTTCTCATTATCACTGCTCCAAGGAAGTTTGTGGTCACAGCTCTGTTGCCAGTGTCTTCTAGATTATGCTATAAACATCAA
>NW_008332663.1:245191-269485 GCF_000622305.1 Nannospalax galili | reverse complement strand
TTTATGAATTATGAAGCAAGTAACCATTTGTATTTTAATTGTGAAAATAAATATGAAATGCCATTGAACAATAATCTGATAGGAGGCACTTAATTATGGATCTTTGGAATAAAATCTAGATTTTTTTTTTCTTATAGATTGCTCCAGTTTGGTAAAGAAAACCCTGAGTTTTCATTCCAGCTCCATTTCAGTTATAGTCAAGTTCCTTAATCCTTTAATCATCAATACACTCCTAATAAAATTTCACATAAATTGAAAATGGATAATGCTTTCATTTTCATAGTTACATTAGTTTGTTGCATTAAACAATTTATTTTCCATAGTAGTATCTTAAACAAGTTTGAAATCAATTTATCAATCATGTATACATTAATGGGAAAAACCTATTTTCAAAATTACTTTTATTAAGAACTATGTCAAAAACAATTATAGCCACCTTTACATCATTGTATGGCATGTCAGTTGTGTTCTATACAAAGATTATAGAGTTTACTGGAAAAACACTCGTGGTAAAGGAAGAGCAAAACCATACAGTGAACTTGTCAGGTGGATCTCTGTGAGTTGAAGTCCAACCTGGTCTACACAGTGAGTTCCAGGAAATCTGGGACTACAGGGAAACCCTGTCTCAAAAAGACCAAAACAAACAAACAAATAACAACAAAAATGTCACCAAACTAACAGATGCAGGAGAAAATCAGAGAAAAAAATACAACACTGCACATGGACTACTTTTGGTCTTTATGCACATAATGGAGAGTTTAAGTCGACTCAGTCAGGAAGTCTAAAGCAAAGATTGTTCATCAGGGCATATCCATGTTAGGCAGCAATGTACAAGCTGTTGTATCTATATGATAAGCAGTAATGGCCTGGCTCCAATGTGAGGTGGGCCCTGAATCAATTGATGTACAGACTGTCAGCTGACAAAATTCCTTGCATTTCAGTAGCAAGCCATTTTCAATAAGAATGTTCGGTCTACTTCCATGACTTCCACAGACTGCACAGACTGCATGTTCCTCTGTATTCTTGGTCTCCATGCAGCTTCCCATGATCCAGATAGCCACCAAAGAAATACATTTTCCTATACTCATTTCCTGGAGTCAACAATATCAAACAAAAAGAAAATCCAATCCTTTAAGAATGTGTGTTTTTATTATTCAATAAGAATGTTCGGTCTACTTCCATGACTTCCACAGACTGCACAGACTGCATGTTCCTCTGTATTCTTGGTCTCCATGCAGCTTCCCATGATCCAGATAGCCACCAAAGAAATACATTTTCCTATACTCATTTCCTGGAGTCAACAATATCAAACAAAAAGAAAATCCAATCCTTTAAGAATGTGTGTTTTTATTAATCCACTCAGGTTTCTCTCTCTTTTTTTTTTTTTTTTGCTTTGTGTAACTTTAAAGCATGTGTCAGTCACCTGAAATAGACATTTACAGTATAGAGGCTATTAGCTTTTAGTATGCTCACAAGTTTTTGTCTTCGTCATCAAACTTAATTTTCAGAGCATTTAATCAGACCGCAAATAAGCTATTTCAAATGGCAGCTGTTCCCGCGTCTTCTGATATCTAGCCGGAGGAAACTATAACTACAGTTTAGGGCTTTTTTGAAATTGCTAAATCTAGATACTTTGTATGCCTGGAACTATACAATATATAATCTTTTGAGTCCATTTTATTTCATTTGGCATAATGTTTACAGGATTCATCCATGGTGTAATATGGATTTATCCTTTTTGATTACTGTAGAATAATAATTTATCACATTAATGCACCTAATTTCATTAAACAATCATTGGTTTTGAGGATTTATGCTATTTCTAATTTGAGGCCGTAAAGAATAAATGTTTCAAACAACCAAAACAGTTTTGGTTAGCATCTACCATCTTAAATTCTCCAGGCTACATAACGGAGAAGAGAATTTTTGGTTCTTCAGTAATTCATTCTTTGAGGAACTGGCAGTCCTGTTCTCAGGTGGTGGTAGAATTCCACATTCTTACTAGCAATGAATGGGAGGATATCTAAATTTTGTCTCCTCATCAATTCACTCTCTCTTATACTTATACATGTGCCTTCTAAATATTTATGCTTAAGTCCATAGATTTGTGTTAGTCAAAGCCTTGGTCAGAGAAGTTTCTTATTGCAATGGCTGGTGGTTAATGCAGAGATTTGTGACTATTCAAAGCGGTGAGAATAAGGGAAAGAAAGTAGCTATCAAAGGGAAGCAATATTAACCTCTCCCCCTAAGGATCAAGGAACATCCTGGAAGAAGGGACTGAAAGACGGTAAGAGCCAGAAAGTGAAGAACGCTGTGAGACACTGTCCTCTGGACGTGACATGGATGTTGCACACATGAGCTCACAATAGCTGTTTTTATCTTTACAAGACCTGCGCAAGATCAATAAGGTCAAACATTTCAGCATGGAAGGGGCAGCACTCAGGAGGGCCCATCCTCAGCTGAGCAGCTACTGGCGCGATTGTTGTTGGAGGAGGGCAACTCACTTTTCTTTGGGGGTGGCCACTGGTGGGTCTCCCGTGCCCAAGAGGTTTATCCCACTCATGTGCATATGGGAAGTACTAATTTGACTCAGTGTGTCACAAAAATAAATATATAATAATAAACATAAATAAATAATAAAGTAAATGACAAAAGAATACATAAAGTCAGGAGGGAGATGTGTTCGGGGGGGGGTCACTGAAGCAGTTGGAGGAAGAGAATGCTGGTAAACATGTAAAAAGATACATTGTATACACATATGAAAATCATAAATACTACTAATAAAATGTAATCCATTGATTACTGTACTATCAGGATGAAGAATAAGCTTTAAATCAGAGAGTGCTCCTACTTTGTTCTTTTTTTAAAAAAATGTATTTTGGCTGTTGGGATACCTTCTATTTCTATGTAAGTTCTAAGTGTCCTTTTCAATTTCAGATGGTATACAATTCTGAGAGGAGGCACGTATATCAACTCATTTATCTTTCAATGTGTTTGAATAGTCTATAAATTTCTTCAACCATGGTCTACAGTTTTTCAATATACAATTCTATTACTTCTTTTCAATTTTATTTCCAATAGAAATGTTTTCTAATTTTCAGTTGAATTGCTCATTAGTAGTATATAGAAATAAATAGAATTTTGTGTATTGTATGCACTCACATGGTGAACTTTTTATGAGTTTTAGCAGATTTTCTGTAAAGAATCAGCAGTGATGTTCTTAGATTTTCAATACCATACAATGCCACGCTCAAGTAGAAAATTTTATTTTTATATTTATAATCTGAATGTCTCCTTTTCCTTACTTGTATTAAAATGTTCAACAGAAGTATCATTTCCTGATCTTAGAAAACTATTGGCATTTTTCTCATAATTGTGTGGTTAACTGACATTTCCTGGGGTGTGTGTTTGTGTGTATATATGTGTATTTGTGGAGATAACTCTTTTCAGGTTGAAGTTTTTTTCATACCTTGATTACTAAGCATTTTAAAAATGAAAGTGTTGGATACTGTCAAATGCTTTTCTGCATTTGTTGAGATGACAATGCAATTGTGATCATGATTGTGTGGTTGTTATTAATATGGCATGTTATATTAATATGATGGAACTCTTGACAAATGTGGAAAATTATATATGATCTTAAGATCTTTTGGGGATGTAAACAGTTACTGTAAAAATTTCCCCATATATACTGATTTTCTTTATATTTTCTCCTAAATTTTATGTTGAAATCTTACTTTATTTTGTAATGTCTCTTGTGGTTTATTTATTTGAAAGTTGAATGGTTAGGTTAATTTCTACATATTTGCATAGTTAAAAAATTTTTTCCTATTATTGACACCCAGTTTAGGATTATTGTGTTCACAGAATATTTTTTGGTACTATTTCAGTTATTTTAACTTCCTTTCCACTTTGATTTTTCAGGAGCTACTGTGACAACTTTTTATCTGTAGTTTAAAAGTCGGTAAAAATATCTGTATTTCATATAGTTTGTATTCTAATGGGACAAACAGAAGAAAAGATATTCAGAAGTAAAATACACAGGATTGGATTTTCTGTCTTTGGTTAATATAATTTCTTTGAAGGTTAATACAACAAAGAAAGGTCATTTGGACCTTGAGCACTACTTGTGATTCATACCATAATATTAAGAAAAGAATTGATGGAATGGATTCAATAATGGTAAAATAGATAATAATCTCAAGATATGGAACCATTACATATTATAATGAAAGGCTTGGAATATGTGATTACACTCAGAATCTTGAGATGGTAAGAGTTGCATTAAATGGGTCCTCAGGGGCATATCTATGTAAAAATCCTAGAGCAAAACATTTGCTACACACTGCGAAGACAATGTGGTGATGGAACAGACAGCAGCTTGATGTGGACCTTGAAGATGTGGAGTAAGGGTTCTATGCACTAAGGAATTCCCAAAGTCACAGGTAAGTAGAAGGGACATGGAATAGATTTCTGTCTAGACATTTTAGAAGAAATAAAGCCCTACCTTAATCTCTACTGGGCCACATACATGTTAGTTTCTGGCTTCAAAAACTGTGAGATAATAGATTTCTGTTGTTTTAAGGACACAATTTGAGGTAATTTAGTCACAAGATACTAATATCAATGGTACCCAGAGCAGTGACTTTTGAATAAAGTGATAGCTGTGTAAACAATTTATTGTATGGAGGGTTGCCATATATAGAGGTCAAAAGTTGGGGGACAGATGCAGAATATTTTAAGTTTTCATTCCTTAATTTGAACATGAGTTCAAAAGTAAGTCACATTTGAGCTAGATTTTGCAGGAATCTGCTAAAATATTATAAGAGGGAATAATATATGTAAAGAAAAAGCGTAAAAATGTAATAACACTCTAGTATATTAAAAGATTTAACACCTTTCTGCATGCACCTACCAATTAGAAAGAGTTAAGAGCAAAATATATCCTTTGGTATATGATAACGTTAAGCCATAAAACATGCGTACTGCAGTTCCTTCTCAACTTGGAAGTTTACTACTTGCTTGTGAGGAAAATGATCTACAGTCTGTACCAAGATGATTAAGCAGTGTTCTTAAAACTGTAAAGGCTTTTCTTGGCCGGAAAAAAAGAAGTTATTTCATTTGGTTAGGCATTGTACTGAAGTGGACATCTCAACCATATGTTCAGCTGTGTGATTCATTTCTGCAGGGTATCTGAAAAAATAGGAATAGTTAAGAAGTTCTAAATTAAAGGTACATAGCAATTCAATAGAAAGCACTCTCTCTGTCTCTGTCTCTGTTTCTGTCGCTCTCTTTCTCTTTCTCTACACACAGACACAGACCTGTTTCAATGTATATGTAGATGCATATTCAACATATGTGTGTGTGTGTTTAACACAGTTATGTCTTAATAACCCTACCATAAGTTTGAAAATATTTGAGGTTCAAAGTGTTTTCAGTACACTTGACCGTATACAACCTAAAAGTCTAGATGTACTACCGAGTGTTGGGTGATTGTATGGAAGACTAGGAGCTACGTTTCTGTTATTACTGCTCAGCAATTTGAAAGAATATAAGTACTACACAGACCTTATCCAGAAACTGTAAAATTCAAAAAAATGTATGGCTTCTCTTGAAGATGCATCTTATTTATATTGTCCTAGAGTAAAAATTTTATAAATTGGTGATCATTTTTACCAGGATTTATATAGCAAAATGCATAAGAATCACATTTATATAAATCAGAAGAAAAATATTGTAAGGTTTACTATATGAAGGACACTATTTTAAGAACATGTTGTGCATTATCTGATTTAATTCCTATGATAATAAATACTACTTACATTTCTAAAATAAGACAACTATCTAAATTGTACTTTTATATTTTCAAAATGAATGTAGAACATTTAATATGCAAAGTTATTTGGAAATGTCATAATTATTATCTTGTAGTTATACAGTGAGCATAAAAGTGGTCTAAAATACATTCCTAGATGATTTTTCATGAAAGCATATTAGAATAATGAACACATTGGGACACACGTACAGGTCAAGGATATAGAATCATGCAAAATGTTATCAAGAGCTAAGTGGAGTGGTTATCCAATTCAGAGCTATAAGCACAAGTTACTGGCAGAGGCAAATAAGCTACCAAGATAATAAGACTCATTGATTATACAGAGATGATCTAACGGCAATTCATTTTACTATATTTATCATGCAAGTTCTCCTTTGGTTTTTTAACAAAGACATCTGACAACCCCCACCCTGCTTTGGCAGATACATATATATGTTCCTAGCATAGGTCATGCAAGTCAGAAAAATCAACACACATTGCTGGGAGGATGGCTCAGTGGGAAACTGCCTGCTTTGCAAGTACAAGGACCTGACTTCTATCCATAGAATGCATCTACATAGCACACCAGGTGTGGTGTCACACACTTGTTCACCCAGTGTAGGGAGGGGGGATAGGAGGATTCACTGACTAACCAGCCTTATTGGTCAGCACAGTACACTGATAGATCCTGTCTCAAAATAGGTGTGTGGCATTCTTAAATATATGACCTTAGGGAGTTCTCCAGCCTTCACATACAGGTGCACTAGTACACAGACACACACACACACAAGCACACACATACACACACACACACGTATCAAGAAAAGAAAAATCAACATATAGATGGAGAAAATGTTGATTAAAGTAGATACAAATCTCAGTTAAAGGGATAATCTATTCAGTACAATGCATCTGGCAAGTGTCTCGTTGTTTTGCTCAAGTAGCCATCAGTATCCGCTACTCGAAAGTGAAAAACTTCCAGAAGTGATTAAAAAGTAAGTTTTTTTGTTGTATTCATTTTGTAAATTGCAACACATGACCTCTGTACACAGATCTACTTCATCAGCATTGGCAGGACTCTACCCACGATCACTCCTCTGCCCAATACATGGGACCATGAAATGTGCGACTAGAAGCACTGTCCACTGCATTGCCTATTTTTCACTGCATTACCTTCAGGACACCTAGAATGGGGCCATACTGCAGTAGATGTGTATTTTTGACTAGCAGTAACTTTTGCTAAATACCAGAGGCAAGTTCTTGTAAATAAACTCCTACCCTATGCTCTATTAAAAAAAGCAAAACTGTGTTTAAAGCTGTTTGTTTGATTAAAAGATAAAAATTAAAAGAAATGCTTACATCTCCCTTATGTCAGCTGCAAGTATAAGTTGACATTGACTTAATAGAGAGAGTTGGTAAGATAGCTGACTTACCCATTCAATTAATGCCCAAATCCCAAACATGTTCTCTACTACATTAGTCACTTTTTGATGCTGTGATAAAGCACCATGATCAAACTCATACTATGGCAGAGTGTTTATTTTGGCAAATGGTTCCAAAGGGAGAGTCTGTAGTAGAAGGGGACTCTACTGTATATGGCAGCAGGTGTCAGGAGCAGAAAGCTGAGAGATCACATCCTCCACCTGAACATGATGCAGAGAGAGAACTGGAAGTAGAGAAGCTGTAAACTCCCAAAGCCTGCTCCTTGCAGCATACTTCCTCCAGCATGGCTCCACCTAGTAAATGTTCTGTGGAGTCCCCAAGCAGCATCAGGGACTAAGAGTTCAATACAGGTCCTTGTGGGGAGGCAATTCTCACTTATATCACCACATATACTAATTTCCAACCTGCAATTTCATCGCACTTTGGATCACTACCATGTCTGGGCTGAGCATATTGTCTTGTGGGTTTCACAGTTTTTTCTTCCTGATAGGCATCTTCTCTGTCACTATCACCTGGTGTCCCAGGTCAGCTTTTTTTTTTTTTTTTTTTTTGTCGCCATTACAGTAAGACCTTGGTCTGATTTTTGTTACAGTCAAAAGCTACAGCCGGCACAGGGCTCCTTAAAATGTTGCTTAGTCTGCAAAGTAGTACTTTCATAATTTTCCTAAGTTGCTTATCACTTTCTGTGAACTTATCACTTTCCTCTTACAGGTTTCCACTGCAGTTAAAATAAGCCAGCCCTGTACAAACTTCTTAAAGTTGTCACTACTCAGATCTTTCAGTATCAACAGCTGCCACAAAGCCTCATGCCTCAGTCATCTGAATTTCTTCCCAATTACCACTATATGAAGAGAGATCAGTAATTATGATGTTGTTGTATCTCAGGGGTTATCACTTCACCCCTAATAGTAGTTCCCTACAGCCATCAGCACAGGAAGAGACCCATTTGATTCTAGGAACCTGCTATAAATTCACTTGTCCGAACAGTTGAGTCAGAGGCTGGGATTTTTAGGCAGTATAGTTCTGTAGCTCAAAATTTAGGTAACTGAAGCCAGTCACACAAGGAAGCAAAGATAACACAAGAAACAATTTTCAAGCTGGCAATGGCAAGTATTGTGGTTGGGTTGTGCAACATCTCCCACAGGTTCATGTTTAAACATTTAAACTACAGCTGATAGGTGTGTTTTGGAAGGTTGTAGAACCTTTTGGAGAAATAGCCTTGTTGGAGGAAGTGAGTCACTGGGGCAGCCTTATGGTACGATAGGTTCCATTTTCCACCCTCACTTTATGACTACAGATTCAGTGTGACTACCACTTCATTGATCTGTGCTATGTCTTCCTGGACATAATGGACCTTACTTCTTCTTAAATTGTAAGCCAAAATAAAGTTTTCTTAAGTTGCTTTCTGTCAGATATTTGGTGGTAACAATGAGAAAAGTATCCTAATTCCATGAAAAAGAATTGTTTTTTTCAATAGAAAAGTTGCCCTCTTAGCCTTGCAAACAGATCTTCACTGAAGCCAGTGAAGGAATCTGTGGGACAAAAGGCAACTCACTTATCTCCTGGCTTAGTTTTTCCCAACAAGATGTTTAACATTCCAGTACCTTTGGATTGAGCTATCTGTTTGCTGTGAGAATCCTACAACAGCATCAATAGGGAAGATGTATCAGCCAAGGCACTGCCAGGTTGGGACTGTAGGAAAGAGGCGATCACCCGCAGGAACTGGTGAGGGAGGGGAAGCTCCACCCAGACATAGGCAAGGCTGACAGGACTTGAGGTCACAACACGTCTTTCATGAGCATATAAAACAGTGTTATTAAATATATGTAAATGTTTTATATTTGCCTCAAACTCGCTTCTCCTCCTGTGTTCCCTGTCTTACTGAATGTCACACTTCCTGTTGTATCTACATGTCTAGTCAGAAACCTAGGTATTTTGTTGAAAAAAATCCATCTCCTGACAATTCAGTGAACCTATGATAGTTAATTTTGACATCTCCTTAAAATCCATTCAGTGCCCTTAGCCCTTCCTCAGCTTCTCTGCAGTTACCTTCACTGGTGTTACCTCTTCTAGTTTCCTAGTCTTCAGTCTTCTTCATTTCATTGCACTTTTTTTTTTTTCATAGAACAGCTAGAGCAATGACTTTGAAAATCAATGCTGATTTTTCTTTTATTTGCAATCATCTATTGTTCTTATTCGCTTAAAGCAGCCTCCATATCTAGGCACCTTCCCCGCTTCCTTTCTTAGTGGCTAATCCAAACCAAATGCTTTCAGTTTCATGAAAATGGGCATTTTACTGTTTCTGTGTGTGTTAATTTCATGTAGAATATTGCTTTTCCACATTTGTCTCATAATTTCACGTTATCTTTCTACTTTTAATATTTCATTATGACTGCCCTTCAAAAATAAACTACATACACTTCCCTGTCCCTCCTCCATTAGATTAATCTTGGGTTATTGAATGATATGTAATAATTTGCTAATTCAACATAACCACCTCACTATCTACTTTTATTAGTCTTTTCACTAAATCTTGCTGCTGCTTATTTTATATTTTCTTTATACTTGACTGAAAACTGCCAAATTTAAAAACCTGGTCTTGCTCACTGATATTTTAGCACAATGTCCAGGCTTTAATACCTGTTTCTTGAGTGAAGAAATACTAACATTTGGAAATTATTAGAGATTTCATATGTTGCTTTTGCAAAGCTTAATGCAACCCCCTTTGTGTTGAAGAAAACTACAATGAGACTTCAGGAAGACAAAGGCAGATTCAATCATAAAATGAAGGACTGTGAGAGAGAAAAAAATCTTTTACCAAAAGAATATTGTGAAGTCAAAACATTTTTAAAATGTTTCTCAGTCATTTGTGTTTCATCTTTTGAGAATCCCCTGTTCAATTGCTTGTTCAAATTTTTAATTGGGTTGCTTGTTTTTTTTTTTATTTGACTCAATAGGCCTTAAAACATATATTTATAATACATAAATATATGTATTTATATATAGTAGAGTGCATGAACTTGGGTGGGGATAGTAATGGAGCACATATAGGGGAGGGGGTCTAAAATGATCAAACTATGTTGTAGGAAAATTACAAAAAATGAATAATAAACTTTTAAAAATGAGATTGAGCACTCATGCTTAGGTACCCAAAGGGATAGAAGGTCAAAAATATTTCCCATAACTTATTTTTGCTCATGTTTCCATCCCAATAGACAGATGGATGAGCTGTGGATAGCAGCTAAAATGTGCAATTGTTTTAAGGCAGGATGCAAAAGCAAGGGAAAGAACCCGTAAATTACTCTGGGAAGAGGAGTTTCTGGAGCTGCTGGAGTCTTCTGTTGCTAATAAAAATGTGCCAGTGGAAGCTTGTGAGAGCTGCGTGACATCCTGCTGAGAAGCAAACCACTCCACTTAGCTTAACTTGCCTTGTCCAAGGAGTGAAGTCTGTCTGTAGTGGTTTCATTGGATAAACAGACCATTTTACTCTAGCCATGTTTCTGTGACTAAGAAGTGTTGTTACCAGTCTCTCTGCAAAAAGCACAAGTCAACAGGACCTTGACTGTTGTGACTACCTTAGCTAGAGCTTTTGAAGCATTACAGCAAAATATCATGTTTAAATGGATACTTCCTCTACTCTGAATATGTGTTATAGCCACATGATAGCTTTTTTATGGGACAGGAGTTGTCTTTTTATATTCCATATTATTTACTTAGTGTGTGTGTGTATGTGTTTCTGTACACATGCATGTGTATTATAGCGTGTCTGTGGGGGCTGGAGGACAACGTACAAGAGTTTTCTCTCTACCATGTGGGTCCTCAGAATTGATTTCAGGTCATCAGGGTGGATGTCAAATGCCTTTCCCCATTGAGCCATATCCAAGGTCCAGAAGTTTTAAAATGATTTTTTTCTGGAATTTCTGAAAAATGTATTACTCAGACTGGAGAGATGGCTCAGCTGTTAAGAGCAGCAACTATTCTAGCAGAAGACCTGGGTTTGAATCCCAGCACCCACATGGTAGCTAACAACTGTCTGTAACTCCAGTTCCAGGGGATCCGAAAGCCTCTTCTTTCCTCTGCGAGCTTTGCACAACACGGGTGCACTTACCTACACGCAGGCATAGCACTCATACACAAAAAAAAACCAAAAATAATAAAATATTAGAAAAAATATATCACTCATAAAATAAATTTTAAATACAAATATATTTGCTGACTAGGCCTTGTTATAATATTACTGTGTGAAACTATCTGTGTTTTCTGGGTTGCTTTACTTTAACTTGGTCAAACAGTTTAGACTTCTTTGTGAGGTTTTAAGACCCACCATTTGTACTCATCCGCAGACACAAAGTCCTGCAATTTCAAATATTTCCCTACAATCCAACACTGACCTCCCACTCTAGACTCTACATTCCTTTAGGCTTGGACCTCCCTCTTCTGTCATTATTGAATTCTATGTACTCAGTGTGAGGTTCACCAGGACCCTTATGCACTCCATAAATGCACATTGTATAGACCTTTGCACCCAACGCTGATTATTACATTTTCTTTCTTCTACCTGTAGAAGTGGCTTTCTGGGCATCTTTAGGTACTTACTAATTGGTTGTCTGATATAATGCTTCATTCCTCTGGCATTACGATTTTGATCTAGGATTCTCTTTTTGAGCCCTTATTCCATTTTATACATAACACTTTAAGCTGTATAAAAAATTTTAATCATAGATTACTTTTGGCTAAAGTGAGAAGTTGTAAAAACTCCTAAGTTTACAAAGTCCTGCTTGCTTGTACTATATATTTAAATGAATTTTCAAATTTCTGATTTCAGTAATTGGTAATTGTACCTAATGATAGGGCATCACACAAAGAAATGATAAAAGAAATACACATGGACAACAGGCATGAAGAGGAAGCAATATTTTCAACACTGATTTATGTTTTTCTTCTTCTCTTTGCCCCATTCTTCACTTTCAGAAAAAACTTTATTGAAAGGAATCATCTTTTGTTATTTAGAAGAACTTGAGAAACAAATTGCTATATATGAGAGTATAAAAACAACTGAATTTATAACAAGTACGTAGGAAGCATGTCTGAATTTTAAAGCACATTTTATCTGAAGGAATAAATGGTTATATTCTCAGGCTAGCAGACAGACACCCATTCTCTCTCCTAAACCTCAGAAGTGGAGCCCTGCGCACATAGTGCAATCAAATCTCAACACCAGAAGAGTACTCTTTATGCTTTAAGTGAATGAATGACCCCTTTTATTCCTCCTACTTCTGAGTTACTCATGGGCAGAAAGAACAACCATTCCCGAAGAGCAGGGGTCCCATACAGGTAGATCTAGACAAACAAATGACTTCAGGTAAAACACTGAGCTATAAGCTCAGCTTTTTTAGGACCTGTGGGACATTCAGGAAGTGGAGTCCAGCCAGATATGGTGGCACATGTTTTTAATCCCCAAACTGGGGGGATGGGAAGGTGGCACGGGAGAGGCAAGGAGAACTCTGGGAGATCAATGGCAGCCTGGTCTACATAGCCAGTTCCAGGCTAGGTGGGATTACAGGGAGACCCTGTCTCAAAAAGACCAAAGGAAAAAGAAAGGGATTTCCCAAATTGTCCCATTCCTTCATGGCAAACAATACTTACTATTATTTTCTCCTAATTGAATTCTCAAAATGTGGTTAACATTATTTTCCTATCATCTTTGGAAGTATTTATCAATGGGAGACTAAATCTGCTTCAAAGTGAAGCAGTGCATGATAAATTTTTAACTTTCTCTTCCTCTTTGATTTAAGGTATCTTAGATTTGTTTTTCATAAACTGAGAAGTAAGTTTTCAAATTCTGGAATCAAGACTTGCAGCTTGATAACGATTTGTCGAACACGTGAAGACAAATGTTGAACGTAAATTTGATATCCTGAGGTGCTAGAACGCTGCTCTTGGGAAGTAGCCGAGCTCAGGTAGAGTGGAGGGACAAGAGCAAAGAAAGATCTCCGGAAGTGCTTAACTGCTTGTCTTCCCTCTTTTGACTTCTATCACCCTCCTGTGCCAATGAACTTAAACTTCCTTTAAATCTTGTATAGAGGGATGGCCAGAATCCCAGGAGACATTGTATATTGGCAGAGAAAAGAAAGACCTCTCCAGGAATTTGTTTGCAGAAAAGTAAGAAGAAAGATGGGGAAACGCTGCTAGAAAAAGGAGGAAGAGTTTCCAGTAGTCCCCGGGCATTCTGATTAATCCCTTTTATGCAAGGGACAGTTAAACTGCCTAAGAGAAGGTCTCCTGGAAGCATCCTAAAGGCAGACATGGCCTACTTCATTAAATGCAACACAATACTCTTAGACTACTGTGTCAAAATAGAAAAGTAATTGCTAGCCTTATTATCTTAAGCTGCATATGTTATGACCTGAAAGTCACTGTGTTACAAGAATAGCTTTCTTAAAGGAATGAACATAATTTCCCGAGACATTAACATACATAAAATGAACAAATTATCACAGTTAAAGAAAATATTCTTTATTTTTTAAATAATTTATCTTCCAAAAAGGGCTAAATGAAGTGTATTTATTGTGAGACCCTGAGTTTATCTGTATTTAGATAATCTTCTTATTTTACTTTAGATCTTCGTTCTTAGAAAAACCTGTGCAGGGGCAATGAATGTATAAAATGTGATAGATTACCAATTTAAAAATAATTCAGAATTATCTACAATTTTCTCAATTAAAAGAACATTTATTGCATATAAAATATAACTTGTAATAGTTAGACTTTGTTCAAAGTCATGTATCATAATAAAAGTAAAAATCAGAGCAGTGTATACTGAGTCTGTTTAAATGACAAATGCTCCCCTAAGCTTGATTCTTTCAGTAATAAGTCCAAATCATCTTTATAATAAATTATTTAACATTTTGAGAATATATATATATATGTATATTTATTTCCTCAACTACCATGTTCCATACTCCACTGAAAATAAAATGAATGTAAGGGGAATTCTATATATGCATTATTTTTAATTCTTGTGAATTCTATTTTTTGAGACATTAATGAATACATATTTGCTTTTTTTCAATTTGGGAAGTCTTGTTAGACTTTTCAATTTTCATTAGAGTCAGTACATAGTTCTCTAGTCATTAGTTGTTAAATCCATGCAAATATATTCTTACAACAACATCATAAGATACTTGTCAATTTATAAATCAAAACATTTCCATTTTCTCAATAAGTAAAAGATGCAAGAACAAACATCTGACAGCGTACTGCTATAGACTTTACACAGTGTCTTGACAATAACTCTAATTAAAGCTGCCATTGCCTTGACCTGATAAGACAGTGAAAACGGTACTGCAGCTCTTCGTCTACCTTAAGATGGTAAGTTCCTGATGATACTGAATATCTTCTGACAGCCATGCTAATTATAACCTAGCTGAATGTGCTTCTTTAGTGTACTATTTAAAAAAATAAAACAAAAGAAGAGGAAATTGTAGTGAAAGTTGTCAGAATAGTTCTGAATATCACTAATGACTGCATCTAATAGCTCAAAAATGTGAACTTCCTTGAGATTTCCCCCTTTTTTCACAATGTGATGAGCATGCTTTCCAAAATTGCACAAGGGTACTTGTGTGAGAACCTTTGATTTAACTAAGTAGGTCAAAGTAGTGGTCAGTCATTCTCTAAAATATCATTTCAGGCTTATTTGCTTCTTGATTTGTCAAATTAAATACAAATGCCACTCCTCTACAAATTAATGAGTTTAGAACTCTTCCATTTTGGCTTTGATATGATAGCACCACTTTGGTCTTAAACATTTCAGCATGATATATTTGTGTCGCACGCACAGTGTGATTTTTCATTGTATTGTAAATCATATCAAGGCTGTTGTAGTTTTACATAATTTTGAGTATTTTATACCTCTAGCCTTCAACACTAGCATGGACATGCATTATAAACATTTTAAGTCAGATCTAAAATAGTGTTTTTCACAATATAGGACTAGTAGTATTTTAAAAGTATATTTTTAAAAGTATATGTTCTTTAAAACTCTGTGTCTATGTGTGTGTGTGTGTGTGTGTGTGTGTGTGTGTGTGTGTGTGTGTGTGTGTGTGTGTGTGTGTGTGTGTGTGTGTGTGTGTGTGTGTGTGTGTGTGTGTGTGTGTGTGTGTGTGTGTGTGTGTGTGTGTGTGTGTGTGTGTGTGTGTGTGTGTGTGTGTGTGTGTGTGTGTGTGTGTGTGTGTGTGTGTGTGTGTGTGTGTGTGTGTGTGTGTGTGTGTGTGTGTGTGTGTGTGTGTGTGTGTGTGTGTGTGTGTGTGTGTGTGTGTGTGTGTGTGTGTGTGTGTGTGTGTGTGTGTGTTGGGGTGTCATTACACATGTGCCACAGTATGGAGGTAAGAGAGCAACTGTCGGAAGTTGGTTCTCTCCTTTCATTATATGGATCCTGGGGACCAAACTCAGATTGTCAAGCTTGACAGCATGCAGTATAATGAGCTGAGCCATCTTACCAGCTCCCTAAGAATTATTTTTAAATTGCTGATTATAGTCCAGGTAATTATGTAGATGGAAACCTTGATAATTATTTTTCTTTCTGATCAATGCTTTCTAACCAGAGACAATTTAGATGAAATGGAAACACTGACATGCCCAAGTTCCAAATCTAGTTTAAGCTCTCAGTCAAAGAAGTTGGTAATAATTCTTTTGTGCAATTACCAAAGTTTTCTCTATAGCTAAAGGGTATTGGAATAAAGCTTTAGTAGTTTTAATTCCTTATTTTTCCATTAATCCCTAGAATAAAGGTTGAATTGGAATGTAAATTATTTCATTCCTTATGAATCTGGCTTCAGCAGACATCAGTGAAAAAAATCAAAATGGAAATTAATGAATCTTTAACCAAAACCTGTTATATGTATGTCCCAGGCCTGATTTTGTGAGAAATTATGAAATACGTCCTTCATCTTCAGGATTACATTAAAGACAGGAATTTGTGCAAAGCCAATTATTAAATTTTGACTCCTGTGCTGTTTTATTTTCCTTGCTGTGACAAAATATCTGACCAAAGCAATTTAAAGAAGGAAAGTATTTTTGGCTCACAGTTTGGGGTCTAATCCAGGATGAGGAGCTTGAGGCAGCCGGTCAGGTTGCTTCTAGAGTCAGGAAGCATAAAGCTGAATGCTCCTGCTTTCTCTTTATTATTCAGTCTAAGACCTCAGTCTACGGATTGGTGCTTCCCACATTCGAGGTGAGTCTTCCTACTTCATTTAATACAGTCTAGAACATCCTTCACAGACATGCCCAGAAGTTTACCTTCTAGGTGATTCTATTCTTGTCAACTTGACCATCAGTATTAATCAATATATATTAATGTGAGAGTATTAGCTATTCTAAACTCAAATAACATGCAATAGAGAAACAAAAATGGAAATACTGAACCAAGTGTAGCTTATGAACTACTGAAAAGAGTGTGAGACATGAAGTAAAAAAAAAATACTTGCAAATGCTGTCCAAAGAATATCAATCATCACTATGTACTTTCATCAGGAAAGAAAGGGAAGGAGAAAAAGAGAGAAATAAGGCGGCAGTGAATAATCTTGTATTATGTATATGTGATAATATCATAAAGAAACCAGTTATTTTGTGCAGTTAATATACCAAAATATAAAAGAATGCTGCGAAGCTTCTAAAATTTTCTGAAAATCATTATTTATATATATGGTGATAATTATTTTTGCTGTATCTAATATAATTTAAATGAAATTAAAGCTCAACAGTGAACTTATCAGTAATATGCAGAAATTTACTGTGTTCTTCAAGATTTCACAGCCTGAAATACAGAATATGGTACAAGATTGATAGATTTTCTCCTGGGATTAGATTATGTTTCATGGCAAGCTCACTTGAGAAACAGAAATTAACCAGGCATTGTAGGGCACACATTACATCTCAGCATGCCTGAGGTAATGGCAGATGGATTTCTGTACGATAGAGGCCAGCCTGGTCTACGTAGTGACGTGCAAGTCAGCCCAAGGATACTGTGTCTCAAAAAACAAAACAATAAGAGAAATGGAAATTAGCCAGGGAGGGAATCACATTCTATCATGTTATCATGAGTCCATTAAGGACAAAAAGGCAGAGTGGTACAAAATAAAGTCAGAGAGCTATACATGAGTGATTCAGGGCTGTTTCTGAGTTGAGAATGGAGGGGTCCACACCAGAAGGAAATGAGGACTTAAGTTCAGCTCTGCACTCACAAGAGGTTGAAATCTGGCTTCATCAAGAATGACCTTGGAGTTGAAATACTCTCCAAAGCTTTAAGATGAGAATTCAGCCTGGTTGGCAATATAATTTGAATCTTATGAAAATATACCACAGGGTTTCTTAAACTGTTTCTTCTCATGAAACTTTTTAGTATTTTAAAATTTTTCCTTTGAGAATTTCCCATGAATATTGTCTTTGCATTATTTCCATCTCTCCCAAGCCCCACCATCTCCTTCCATGTGCCTTACTCCTATATATAATGTATTAAATTTATTTAGTGGTATTCATGTACTTGTGTTTAGGGCTGTCAGTGTGGAATTAGATAACATCTTAGGGAGCTACTTCATGGAACTGTTTCAGCCAAATTTTTTATAAGACCCCAGACAGACAAATATATAATATAGATATAAAATTTAAACACTTACTACTAATAAATCATAAAGGAATTTATTTTAAAAGAACCATTTGGCATGCATATAATTTTATCATCTATTAAAGCTGAAAGTATATCTTCATTCTAATGAGATGACTATGCTTGTTTATTTTTGTGTGAATTAAAGTTTGGATGACTATGAAGGGTAAAGGGCATAGAGCCTTCAGGGTTTTAATTGATTGATATTATTATTGTCAGCCTTGATAATACCACTATAATAAGTTCCTTAAAGGAACAAAATTAACAGAATTAATATATATTATTATAAGGGACTAATTAGATTGCCTTATATGATATAGTCTGGGTAGTCCCCAAAAGCCTGTCTTCATACTGGCTGAATCTGTTAGCAGCTCAGTAAAAAGGCTGGATGCCTCCACAGTTCCAATCTGTCACTGAATGCCTGGAAGTTTCCTGGAGATCTACTGCTCTTCAGTTCATGTTGGAAAGCCAAAGAAGGTGCATTTGGAGGTCCGTAGCAGGGCAATATAACATGGTAGATGTACTCACCACTAGCAGATGAAGATAAGATATCAGAAAGCAACAAATTTTCCACTCTACCACCTTCTTTCTGAGCCACTGTCATCAGGAGGGGCCATCCACTCTGGAGGAGGATCTTTCCTTTTAGTTAATCATTCCTGGAAATGCCCGTATAGATTTTGTTGTTGAGCCATGTCTTTTATTTAGATTCCACATACAGTCAAGTTGACAACCAATATTAACTATCACAACCATGTCACATATGTATGTAGTACAAAATTGCAGAAATGTGTTTAATGCCATTTCAGAGTATGGAAATTCTGCCCTAATCCCAAGCCAAAAGTCATCAAAGACCTTTTTATGAAACTTGAGCAATTCAAACAGTAATTTCAAAATCAAACATTCTAATACAACAGAATCCAATAATATAGTAATTTAATATGTACTGAGGAAGGATGGTAGGAAAAAGTTAAATTTTTTTCCAGAGCTAAGTCATTATAAGACCAGGAACTTTGCATCCACACAGAAACACTGCAATCCATAACATACTGCAATCTCAAATATGAGCTGAGAAGTTTTGGGCACAGTTTGTTGCTGTTATGTGACCAACATCATGCACAACAGGAAGTGCACATACTGTGTGTTCAGAACCAAGACTGCAGTAAAATTGTGCAATATAACATTGAAAAGTGCTTCCATAGATACCTCAGATTCATTACACAGTTAATTTTGGTTTCACATGTTCAGAAACCCTTTATTTTTGCCTTTTTTAAAATTTATTTATTTTTTAGTAAATGCCTCATTCAGTTATGTTACCCTATACGTGGTTATGACCCATAGTTTAAGAAGCTGATCACAGCTGCGTTGATGACTCAGTGGGTAATAGCACTGTGCACTCAGCTGTGAGAACTTGAGTTAGAATCCCCAGAGTCTACATAAAAGATGGAAAGCGTCTATAATCCAGTACTCTAGTGGGAAGATGGGAGATGGCGACAGGAGAATTCCAGAAGCCTGTGATACAGCTAGTCTAGTGTATGCAGCAAAAAATAATAGACACCTTAGCTCAAACAAGGTATAAATCAAGGACTCATACCAAAGGTTTGGCTCTGATTTTCAACATATAAGCCAACAACGTCACACACAAACATGTCCATATTTGTGTATACACACACACACACACACAGTCATATACACACACTAGAAACTAGAACATATAAAAAGAATCCAACTGCACTATGCTAGACTCTGCCTTATGGAACTGTCACATTACAAATAGATGTTTTAAGAGTTTACCATATATTTTTGCATATTATTAAGACTGATAAAACTGCTCCTCAGCTCCGCTTCCTGTTCTCCTTCTTGCCTTGGGCACAGGCCCACTTTTGCTGTTAGTACCTCAGATCTCTGGACTTTCCTCTTAATCCAGACCTGCCCACTTTATCCTGATCCTGTCCTTAGTCCTGCTCAATTTTTCACTAGAGTTTCTTAGAGCCTTCACACACTGTCCCCACCCCCAACTAGCCTTTGCACCCTGACTGTTCAAAGGCCTAACTTACCTTGAATTCCCTAGACCAACATTCCTCTCTGGCACTTTGACTCCCCTACAACCTTAGCAAGTACAATCTCCTGGCCCCCACATCCTGTTCTTCTAGACGTGGGTACAGACCTGCCTTTGCTCTTAGCATTCCAGATCTCTGGAATACCATGTTACCTCTGTAAGGCAGCTTTCAAATCAGGCAGAGTCTAGCTGTCTACCTGGAGACCACATACAGCCCCTACCTCTGCTGCAGGGTTAGGCTTCACTGCCCTTTTGTAGGGGCCCAGACTTTTACAGACTGCCTGAATGCAGCCCTGACCTAGTTAGCCTCCTAAATAGTGTCTTCTGACAAGAGCCCCCAGATCTTAGAAGGTGTTGGACAGGCATGTCCTCCAAAAAGAGTAGTAATATTTGGATATCTGAACCCTAAGAAACTCTACAGAAAGAGAGGAAGACTGGCAATCGTCACACCCAATCAGACAGTTTCAATTACATGAGGGGGAGGGTCTAAGGAGAGACATGGAAGAAGCCAGAGAGTATGCAGGGACTTCCCCATCTTATGCCAGAAGCCTGCCAGACACAGATCTGGAAACTTCAGCCAAGATGGAAGGAAAAAAGGCCACTGGTGTCCATGCCTTTGTCAGTAATCCCTCCTCATTGTCATAGCTCTGTTGGCCAGCCCAAATAAATATCTTTATTCCTTAAATTGTAGTTTCAAAAACTATTGTGTTGGCTGGTCCGTGGGTCATAAGGACAGCATGGGGCCTGGTACCCGAGAGCACACACAGCTCAGGCCTCCCAGAAGAAAATTTGATTTCATAAAAGGAAGCCCAAGAGCATTTGATTCTCACCTGATATGGGCCTCAGCAGGAGCTCCTGAGTAGGTGGACTAAGGCCATCTGGTTCTGCCAATATAAAATCAAAAGAGAAAATCTGAAGCTTGGAACAACCAGCCTTTCCTATCCAATAAGAAAATAGCAAAGGCACACACAGTATACAAACAGAAATCAACTTAACCTCAACAAAGGAAAGCTTAAGTCCCACACCACAATTAGAAACAGCAAAAGAAATTCACATGCCAAAAATCACAACACAAAATAATAACATGAAAAGCCCAAATAATGTGTCCGCACCAAACACCAACAGTCTTTTAGAAGAATTGTACAAAAAGAACCCCCTAGAAATAACCCAGGAGAGAGAATTTAAATGAAGAATCAAAGATGATCAAAGAATTCAATTAATTTAAAGAACACACAAACAAATCAAAGAACTAAATCAAGATAGGGATAAACTTCTGACTGAATTCACAAAGAGAAATAGTGAAGAAAACTCAGGGTGAAATGAAGAAGAAAGTGAAATATTCGGTAAGCCAATTAGAAATGACAGGTGAAAGCCTCACCAATTGAATGAATGAAATGGAAAACAGAATACAAAAACTGGATGATAGAATTGATGAACTAAACTGCTCAAGCAAAGATTATGAAAAATTTAAGAAAATACAGGAATGAAATATAAAGGAAATGTGGGACACCATGAAAAGGCAAAATCTATGCATTGTAGAATCTCAGTATAATGGTATGAACAAAATCATGAACAGGACTGTAGAAGAAAAATTTCCAAAATTAAGAAAGGACATGCCCATAGAAATACAAGAAGCACGTAGAACACCAAATAGGCCCAGAAACTCTCCATGGCATATCATAGTAAAAACACTAACCGTACAGAAAATGAAAGAACACTGAAAGTTGTAAAAGATAAACAAGCTACATATGAAGGAAAATTCATTAGAATTACAGATAACACTTCAGTGCAAACCATGAAATCCAGAAGAGCCTGGATCAAAGCATTCTCAGTTCTAAATGACCATAGTTGCCAACCCAGAATACTGTACCCAGCAAAAATGTCTTTTATAGTTGAATGGGAAAGAAAAATCTTCCACAACATGAATAGGCTGAAAGAATTCATGTCCACAAAACCAGCCCTTTGGAAAATTCTTGAAGCACTACAAAGAACAGAAGAAAGGAGCAGCTATACCCAAGGGGTAACAGAATGAAACTAAATGAAGGTATAACTGTAGAAATACACAGTTAGACCAAGAATACAAACAGAAATTACAATGACAGGAACTAATACACATCTTTCAAAATAACTTTAAATATCCATAACCTGAACTCCTAAGTCAGAAGACACAGACTAGTTGAATGAAGAAATAGAATTCATCTTTTTGCTGTCTACAAGAAGCCCATCTCCCCTTCAAAGACAGGCACTAACTTAAGGTGAAAGGATGGAAAATAATACTCCAAGCAATGGCACTAAGAAACAAGCAGGAGTTTAAATTCTAATATCTGACAAAATAGACTTCAAATTAAAACTAATCAGAATAAATAAAGAGGATCACTTCACTCTGATCAAAGAAACAACTGACCAAGCAGATGTTACAAACATGAGCATATATGCACCAAACTCTGGTGTCTCCAACTTCATGAAAAAACAGTGCTATAGAACTTTAAGGCACAGATTAATCCCAACTCACTAATAATAGGGGACTTCAATACCCCACTTAATGTCTCCATTAAGTAGGTCAACTGGACAAAGAATAAACAGAGAGACATATGAATTAAACAATACCATACATGAAATGGACCTAAGAGACATCTGTTGAATATTTCACCCAAGCATCAAATAATATGCTTTCTATTAAGCACCCCATGGAAATTTCTCCCAATCTGACCACATCCTGGAGCACAAGACAAGCTTTAACAAATACAAAAAGATTTGAAATAATTCCATGCATTTTATCAGATCACAATGCAATACAGCTTAAAACCAACAATGGAAGAAGTACTAGTAACTACATGACCATAGAGATTAAATAACACACTCTTGAATGATGAATGAGCCAAAGGAGAAATTGAGAAAGACATAAAAGTATTCCCGTAACTAAAGGAAAAGGACAATACAACACAACAGAACCTCTGGGACACGTTGAAAACAGTTGGGGGGAGTGGCTATGGGAGGGTGCTAGTGGAGACAGGAGAATAAAGATGATTAAGATTGATTGAAGGGTTCTATATTAAGTACAATGGAATTCAATAAAAACAAAATAAAAAATTAAACTGAAAAAGCTATTTAATTAAAGGTACAAGATATTATTACTGCAAAGTTGCCATGTTGTGCCTTTGTAGTAAAGGCAAGTGTTAATAGATGTTAATTATAAGTCCAGAAAAATTAGGGGACTTCTTGGCAAAAGTGATGAATGTGTCACCTTCACAAACTTTTATAGTTTGTGATTTCTTTTTTTTTTTAGCTATTAAAATTTTATTGAGTTTTTAGTCAGTTTTAAGCCCCTTCCCCCATCCATGCCCTTTCCTCCCCCCACCCCACTGGACCTTGTGTATTCTCCATACATATTAAGTACCATCCAATCAGGAATTTGTACCCAGATGGCCTTCAGTGTAAATTCATCCCTCTAGAGATATGTAAGGCATACTCTCCCTCATCCAGCATCAACCAATCTCCAATAGTTCTCAGTCTAGGACTGACTTGACATCCCTTTCTCTATTCCTGTCTGGACCGTTGTTTGAGGTGGCATGGGGCCTGTACTCAATGCAACCTTTGCCACAAGTTCACATGTGCAAACTTCTGCTTCCCTGTGTTTTTGAACCAGCTCTGGCTCTTACAAACTTTCTGCCCCCTCTTCCACAATGGTCCCTGAGGTGTGGGTGGCTGAGGTTCCAGGTAGCAGTCCTGTCTTCCAATCTGCAGTCTCTTATTCTTTAAAACTTGGTCAGTTGTGGCCTTCTGTGGCACTCTGTTGTATAAGGAAACTTTACTGGTGACAGTTGAGGGGTGCATTGGTTTTCTCTCTACCCCTTGTTCTGCTGTGTTCCATGAGCCTTAGTTGTAGAGATTCAACTGTAGATGTGTCACGTATTACTGGGAATCTCTCAGACGTATGTTCTCTGTATCAGATTAGTTGTACAATTCCACAGTAGCCTCCCTGATTAGTTGTGCAGTTCCACAGTAGCCTCCATCTGTTGTAAAAAGGAGCTTCTTTGATGAGTCATATACATCATGCTTGTCTCCAAGTATCCATTCCATTTTCCTCACTCCTGGTTTTATGTCAGAATTTAAATACTCACATATAAGGGATTAATACTGCAATTTGTAATTGAGGGACAACATATGTCATTTGCTTATCTACATTTGTGTTATTTCACTTGGTATACTACTCTCTAGTTCCATCCATTTATCTGAAGATTTCATCTTTCATTACTGCTGTGGTAAACATCACTGTAAATGTGCCAGATTTTCATTATTCATTTGTCAGCTGAGGAACAT
>NW_008332663.1:243879-244894 GCF_000622305.1 Nannospalax galili | reverse complement strand
CACTTGAATTAATACAGCTATACAATACTGTACTGAGTATAAACCCTATAAGACATAAAATTAAATGAGGTTTTAACCTTTATAAAAGATCTCCATTTAATTGTTAAAATGCAGAGTTTCATGCAGAAAACATCATTTTTAAAGCGATTGACATTAAGATGTTTGCACATGTGTTTCTAATCTTTGTATATCAGATTATTACTAGTCACAGTCGGTTACTTTCTGAGCTCCTTGGCATCTGAGCATGGATAGAAAGTCATTAGGTAGATTTCAATGATAATGTTTTTCACATCTACTAATTATTACAAAACAAATTTTTACGCTTTGAAGAATTATTATTTTTTTTAAATCGTTATACTTTAAAAACATTTTTAATAACTACATGATTAGAAGCTTTTCACTACAGCTTTAACATATTCAATAACACACTCCAGAACAACTGTACATCTCTTTCACAAGTAGGTGCAAGTTTCTAGGTTCACAGTTGAATTAATATAGTTATATATTGTGAACTCAGTATAAGCCCTCTAAAACATAAAATTGGATGAGATTTTAACCTTTAAGAAAGATATCCATTTCATTTTAGAATATATTTTTTCTTGCAGACAGACTCATTTTTCTGCTACTAACACTGAGATGTTGGCCCTTGCATCTCTAATCTGTATGTATCTGATTTACTAGTCATAACCAGTTGCCCTTGGAACCTTGGGGCCTGTGTATGTCTATAAGGTCATTGGGCAGATTTCAATGCTATTGTTTATCACCTCTACTAATTAGCATGACTTAAATTTCCATGCTTCCTCCTCAAATATAATATATTTTTTAAAAAATTGCTGATTTTTTTTTTGTGCACATCACACAGAACATCCCAAACCATCTCATTCAACTATGCACCCATTCCCAGATAGCACCCTTCCATAGCCACCCTCCCCCGACTAGAGCCTTTATACTCTGATATCCCTGCTACTGTCTGCTGTGTGTTGGCACCCCCAGCCATTCCCCACTACTTGCCATT
>NW_008332663.1:236685-243749 GCF_000622305.1 Nannospalax galili | reverse complement strand
TCCAAATTCCTTCTATGAAGCCAGCATCACTCTAATACCAAAGCCAGGAAAAGATACAACCAAAAAAGAAAACTATAGACCCACGTCTTTAATGAATAAAGATGCAAAAATTATCAACAAGATACTTGCAAACTGCATACAGACACACATCAAAAAGATCATACACAATGATCAAGTCAGCTTTATCCCAGAGATGCAGGGATGGTTCAATATACATAAGTCAATAAACATCATAAATCATATAAATGGATTCAAAGACAAGAAACACATGATTATCTCAATAGATGCAGAGAAGGCCTTTGACAAAATTCAACATGCATTTATGTTCAAAGTCCTGGAGGGAATTGGACTGGAGGGAACATACCTCAACATAATTAAAGCCATATATAACAAACCCACAGCCAACATCATTCTAAACGGAGAAAACCAGAAGCATTCCCATTGAAATCAGGAACCAGAAAAGGCTGTCAACTATCTACACTTCTCTTCAACATAGTGCTTGAAACTCTTGCAAGAGCAAAAAGACAAAAGAAAGAAATTAAAGGAGTAATAATTGGAAAAGAAGAGATCAAATTATCCCTTTTTGCAGATGACATGATATTATATTTAAGAGATGCCAAAAATTCCACACGAAAACTCCTAGAAATTATTAACACGTTCACAGTAGCTGCAAAAAAATAAAAAAAAAAAATCTTGGAATAAACCAGACCAAAGACATTACAGAGCTCTACAATGAAAAATTTAAATCTTTAAAGAAAGAAATTGAGGAAGACATCATAAGATGGAAGGACCTCCCACATTCATGGATAAGAAAAATTAATAATTTGAAAATGACCATGCTACCAAAAGTCATTTATAGATTCAATGCAATGCCAATCAAAATCCCCATTACATTTTTCACAGAATTGGAAAAAACTATCCTAAGATTCATAAAGAAGCACAAAAGACCTCAGATAGCCAAAGTAACCCTAAGAGTAATGTTGGGGAGATTACTACACCAGGTTTCAAACGATATTACAGAGTTATAGTCATAAAAAGAGCCTGGTACTGGCCCAAATATAGACCCATAGATGAAAATTGAAGACCCAAATATGAGTAAATGCAATTTCAGCCACCTGATATTTGACAAAGGGGCCAGAAATATTCACTGGATGAAAGACAGCATGTTAGCAAATGGTGCTGGCAAAACTGGATCTCCACTTGTAGAAGAATGAATAGAAACCTCTAACCTTCACTCTGCACAAATGTCAATTCCAAATGGCTCAAATACCTCAATGTAAAGCCTGAAACTCTGAAAGTATTAGAAGAAAACATTGGAAACACCAACAAGATATAAGTGTAGGAAAAGATTTTCTAAACCAGACATCAATTGCTCAAGAAACAAGGTCAAGAATTAACAATTGGGACCTCATTAAACTAAAAAGCTTCTGTACATCAGAGGAGACAACCAAGGAAGCAAAGAGAAAACCCACAGAATGGGAGAAAATCTTCACCAGTGACACATATGACAGAGGTTTAATAACCAGAATATATAATGAACTCAAAAAACAGAGAAACAAGACAAGAAGTAATCCAATTAAAAGATGAACTAAGGAGCTGAACAGAGAGTCCTCAAAAGAAGAAGTAAAGATGGCTATGAAACATCTTAAAAGATGTTCAACATCACTAATAGTTAGGGAAATGCAAATTAAAACCACTTTAAGATTTCATCTTACCCCAGTCAGACTGGCTAAGATCAAGAGAACAAATGACATCAAATGTTGGAGAGGATGGGGGGGAAAGGGGAACACTCATCCACTACTGGTGGGGCAGCAAACTGGTTCAACCCTTATGGAAAGCAGTGTGGAGAACTCTTAAAAAACTACAAAAGAACCTACCATTTGAACCAGTTATACCATTCCTTGGCATATACCCAAAGAACTCTTCCTATTGCAGAGACCCTTCCGGAAGAGAAGTTCAGTAATAGTCTATCAGATGGTGAAAGCCAGGTATGTACTGACAGCCCAGAGATGAACTTCAGCCTAGGCCAGGAGCAAAAGCAGCAGACAGAAATGAGGAGCTACGAAAGATCAAATGCCTACCAGCTGTAGGGCTTTTCTGAACCTCAGATTCCATAAAGGAGTCCCTCCACCTGAGATGGGAGACACTGACATACCAGGAAGCCCATTCTTGAGGTGAGGTCAATGCCTTCCCCAGTGATGGCATTTCTGGTACATGAGTTTCCACAAGACCAAAGATTAATGGAACAGAGTCAAGGTGGCCAACAGCTATGGCTGTCTTCCTAAGAAGTCGAGAGACAGCTAAAATTTCTCCCCAAACTGTCATAACAGAAGGATTTGCATAGTTGAGGGGAGCATCATCTTTCTGGCAAAGGAAAAAACAGACTACTTCTGTCTGCCTTTTAAAAGATGGAGAAGAAAAAAGAAAAACAAAAGAATTAAAGGCGAAAAGGGAAAAAAATGCTTCAAACTTCTACATAAAAATTTGGTCTCTCCAATGTGAGAGATAAACAATGCCTAGCTTGTTTTGAAAACCAGAGGGAATCATATTACTCCTACAACCTACTGACAAATTACACATAGCAGATCAAGAAATATATGTCTAGGTAAGGTTTATCTGAGAACAACTGATCTTTGCCCAAGATTTATTTACATGACACACAGTAATTAAAAGTACCAGACTAGTGGAACTAACCTTGGATATTTAACAGACATGCTTTGAGGCCTATAATATATTTGGTCCAAGGGACATAAAGGATACTTTTTGCTCCTTACCCTTCTAGGTCGACTAGTTCTAGGGGACTATGAGCATCTCTCAAACTGTCCTATAATGATGGGTGGGTCACCTGTCCTCTTGATCAAGGAGGCAGAGGAGACTCCACCAGATAGACTTGAACCAGTGTCCAGTCTACAAAGAGGAGAGTCAACACAGAGGAATCATTTCCTCCATGCTTCCAAGTGAAGCCAATCATGGTTGAGTAGGACCTTTGACTTATCTTCACATAGAACTGGTAAAAGAAAGGAGCCAGAGGCCCATGTAAACCTTGAGGAACAGATCCTAAAACAGCCTTAAGAGTAAAAATAAATTGGTTTATCTGGACCAAATATATGGCCTTAAACACCCTAAAGGAAAGTATAACCAAAGATTAAAGGGGCCAATATAATTTCTTAAGAGTCCATATATATAGCTATAGTCTACATAACAAGCAACAATGTCAGACAGGTGATACCTTCTTTTGAGTTGTTGGCCAGGGTGGCCAAAGGGACTCCCAGATAGTAACCCAGCATAGAACTGGGAAAATTAACAGCAGACCCCAGTCTTATCTAAAGGAATATTGGCAACTGATTACTGCTAGATGAGGAACAGTTGACCCTCCGAAAACAAAGTCCTGTAGATAAGTTGACTAGATTTCTGTTTTTTTTTTAAATTGGTAAAGATTAATTATAGTTTGAATTCAATGCAATCTTGTGACAGATTTGTAAAATGTGGAATGATTAAATCAGTCTAATTAACATATTAATCTTATTTGCCAGCCAGAGTTTTGTTGAGATTTTAAAATTATTTATATTTATTTTAAAATGTCTAGCACCTGACTGCTGGCTATAGTTATTTGTTGCACTGTAAACCTCAGTCTTACTTCTCAGTTCCCTCTGAAACTTTGCATAGATTGCACAATGCCCATTCTCTACCCCAATTTTCTTTCACTGACCAGACTCTGCAACTATCATTCTACCCTCTACTTCCATAAGGCTAACATCCTAAGATTTCGTCCAGAAGAATATGTGATATGCATCTTTCTGTACATGGATTATTACTTAGCATAATATCACCCAAGTTCACATTCATTGTCACTAAATTACAGAATTTAGGTTTTTATCAAAGTGGGAAAATAATTCCATGTTGCCATACTTTTGGTACATTGTTTTCTTTTGGATACCTACCCACATATGAGACTGCTGGATCCATGGGACTGCTACATTTAGTCTTTTAGAGTTTTTATTTATATTTATTTATCTATCTATCTATCTATCTATCTATCTATCTACCTACCTACCCATTTATTTTTTGAGTACCCATACTATTGGCTTTGCTTCTTTTATCCCTGACAATAATTTGCAAGGAATCACTTTTACCCACATCCTCAATAACATTTCTTGATGAAAACCATTATGATAATTTGCTTTTTCTAATGATCAATGATGCTATTACCTGAACTTTTTCCATTTTAACTAATGTGCATGTGTAAGTCTTTTAAGAAATGTCATAATCTGGGGCATGACTCAGAGGATGAGGGAACAGGTTTCTCTTATAGAAGATTTGAGTTCAGTTCCCAACAACCACATGTAGCTAACAATTGCCCTTATCTCTAGGTCCAGGGGATCTGACTCCCTCTCTGTCTTTCTCAGGCATTGCACAAAGATGGTGCACTTATATAATGCATGCAAATATACTCATCCAAATAAAATATAAATAAATATAGAAAAATAAAAAATAAGTGCTTCAATTTTTAAAAAAAAAAATAAAAGAGGAATGAGATGGCTCAGCAGGTGAAGGCACTCCCCACTAAGCCTGATGACCTGAGTTCAATCTCATAAGAGAAGTAGAAAACTAACTTCCCAAATTGTCTCTTCACCTGCATACATGCCTAAGGCAAGCACCTGTCCACAAAAGTCAAACACACACACACACACACACACACACACACACACACAGAGTAAAAATTATCTTAACAATACCAGTGTCATATTAATAATTAGTTTCGCATCATTTATTGTATATTTTAAAATCGGGATGTATGGTACCTCCATATTTGTTCTCATTGTTTAAGATTTTTTTCTGTTCCTTGGGGTATCTTGTGGCTTATATAAATTTTAAATATTTATGGAAAAAATGACATCAGAACTTTTATATGGATTTCACTGAATCTGTAGTTCACCTTGGGTAGAATGAATATCTTTACAACATTCTTCTACTTAAAGAGTATAGGATACCTTTCTGTGTATTTGCATTTTCTTTATCTTCCCTCACAGGTGTTTTATAATTTTCAATATATAGACTTCTCACTTTCTTTTTAAATACATTGTTACTAAGCCACATTACACTTAAACTAATAAAAGCCTTACTGTTAACTGTAAAAGCAGACTGGAACTTGGAGAGCACCCATTTCTCCAGAGACTTCCAGGAACTGTGCTCCTGACCCTGGCCTCACCTATAAGTTTGTTTAAAACTATTTTCTAGAGGCAGTTGGGTGAACTACAAGCTTGGATACCCCTTAATGTTATCAGATAATCTTATCTTTTGATTCCTAGGACTAAAATGTTTCATACACACAACATCAAGTCAAACATTTTACTCAATAATCACTGTTTCCAATGAGGACACTATATTGTATCTAGCACTTTGATTTACTAATTCAACCAAACCTACATCCATTAACTATCTAGGGTATAGGGCAAAGTGGGTTTCCCAGGGATTAATGTCAGATGTCCATGGTTCAGTGAGGTTGTTTGCATTATAAACAATAGCTTTTGACTTTTTGCCCACCCCTAACCTGTCCCCTGTCATCTTTTGACCCAGGCAGGCTCCAATTCTACCACCTCAGATCTCTGGACTAGTTTCCTAACCCAGACTAGATACCCTACCATAGATTGCTAAGCCCCTACTCATGTGAACCCTCACTGCCATCTTCCCTGGTTCCCAATCAGCTGGACAGACCTGCCCAGGCAGGACTCTGGTAAGTTAGATACTGTCTATTGCATCTCTATTCTGCTCCTCTCTCCCATCCCCACCCTATCCCCTACAAGCCTTGGACCCAGGCAGGCTCTAATACTTCTGTCTCAGATCTCTGAACTAGCTTCGTAACCCAGACTATCTAAACACCCTACTATAGACTGTTAAATCCCTACTCAGGCAGTACCCCCGACCACAAACTTACCTGACTCCAGATCAGCAGGACATGCCTGTATAGCTAGACTCCTGTAAGTCAGATCTCACCGACTGCATCTCTATTCCATTTCTCTCACCAACCCCCACCCTATCCCTTGCCAATCTTGTACCCACGCTGGCTCCAATTCCTCCATCTCAGATCTCTGGACTAGCTTTCTAAACCAGAGTAGCTAATCTCCTTAGCATAGACTCCACTGGTTCTGACACAGACCAGCCTTTCTACTAACCTGACCAGCCATCTACTACAGACCAGCCTTTCTACTACCCTGTCCCACCATCCACCGAGATCAGTCTAGTACCCTGCAAGAACCTGAAACATATACCAATTTATTTTCCATGCCTGAACAAAAAGCAACCAAGTCACATAAACAATATAATCAGAACCAAAGTTAAACAAAAGCAGAGTAGAAGTTTGTATTGGACACATAACCAACAAAGAATATCCATATGCCTAAATGGCAATGCAATAACACAAATAATATAAAAAAAACCCCATTAATTCTATAGAAGTACACTACAATAACTACTCTGAGGAATCCCAGGATGCAAAATTTAAAAGAACAATCATAAACATGATCAAAAAACTTAAAGAAAACACAAACTCAAAGAACTCAAAGATGAAAGGCATATACAATATTCACCTTAATGAAATATCCAAAACAATTCATGGTTTCAAAAGTAAACTCACAAAAGAGATAGAAATAGTGAAGAAAACAGAAACAGAAATGAACATGGGACTGAAACCTCAACAAACCCGTTACAAACAACAAGAGATAGCCTAACAAGCAGAATGAATGATATGGAAAATAGAATATCAAGACTAGATGATAAATCTGAAGATAAGGACTCCTTAAGCAAAGACTATGTAAAATTTAAAAACACTCACACACGCAGGAATGGAATATTCAGGAAATGTGGGACATGAAATTACAGGCATACAGAAAGGAGAAGAATCTCAGGCCAAAGAGATTGAACAGATCATCAATAGGATTATAGGAAAAAAACTTCCCTAAATTAAGGAAAGGCTTACATATAGAGATTCAAGAAGCACAGAGAACACCAATTGGATATGACTAGAAGAGAAAATCCCACAGCAAATCATAGTAAAAACATTAAAT
>NW_008332663.1:235241-236661 GCF_000622305.1 Nannospalax galili | reverse complement strand
ATATTATGAAAACCATCAGAATTACATAATTTTAGACATCCATTCTTTTCTTTTAGGTTTTCAAATTTAATCGAGTATAGGTTTTTAAAGTAGTCCCTTATAATATGCTGGATCTTTTGGGTGTCTGTTGTTGTGATGCTTCCCCTTTCATCTCTGATTTTGTTGATTTGGATGTGCTCTTTCTTTTGGTTAACTGGCCTAAGGGTCTGTCTATCTTGTTTAGTTTTCCAAAGAACCAGCTCTTGGATTCATTGATTATTTTATTGTTGTCGTTGCTTCCATTTTATTAATTTCTGCTCTGATTTTTGTTATTTCTTCTCTTCTGCTGGTCTGGAGTTTCATTTGTTCTTGTATTTCCAGGGTCTTGAGTTGCAAAATTAAGTCATTTATTTCTGTTCTTTTTGTTTTTTAATGTAGGCACTTAAAACTATAAACTTCCTTGTTAGAACTGCTTTTAAAGTGTCCCAGAAGTTTTATTGTATTGTATTGTCCTTTTCGTTGAATTCCAGGAATACTTTTTGTTTCTTTCTTAACATCTCCTTTGATCAATTCATCATTCAGAAGTGTGTTTTTAAATCTCGTGAGTTTGTGTAGTGAATAGAGCTTCTCCCAGTGTTGATTTTAAGCTTTTAAGCTTTATTGCATTGTGGTCTGATAGAATGCATGGAATTGTTTCAATTATTTTGCATTTGTTGAGATTTGTTTTGTACCTCAGTATGTTGTCAATTTTTGAAGAAGTTCCATGGGATGCTGAATAGAAAGTGTACTCTTTGGTGCTTGGGTAGAATATTTGGAAGGTATCTGTTCATACATTTGATGTACCAGAGTTTGTTGCATATAAGTTCATGATTGTAATATCTTCTTGGTTAATTATTCCTTTGAGCGGAATGAAGTAATCCTCTTTATCTCTTCTGATTAGTTGTAGTTTGAAGTCTATTTTTTCAGGTATTAGAATTGTAACCCCTGCTTGTTTCTTAGTGCCATTTGCCTAAAATATTCTTTTCCATCCTAAAAACCATCCTTAAATTTGTATGGAAGTACCAAAGACCTCAGATAACCAAAGCAACCCTGAGCACAAAGAGCAATGCTGGGGGATTACTATACCAGAGTCAAAGTATACTACAGAGTTATAATCATATAAAACAACATAGTACTGACACAAAAATGGACATGTAGATCAATGGAATGTCATTGAAGACCCAAACCTGAGTACATGCAATTTCAGCCACTTGATATTTGACAAAGGTGTCAAGAACACACAATGGAGGAAAGACAGTATGTTCAACAAATAGTGCGGGCAAAACTGGATCTCCACATGTGGAAGAATGAAAGTAGATGATTATCTTTCACCTTCCACAAAAGTCAAATTCAAATGGATCAATGACCTCAATGTGAAACTCAAGACCCTGAAACTATTAGG
>NW_008332663.1:230941-235007 GCF_000622305.1 Nannospalax galili | reverse complement strand
TCGGGAGGCAGAGGCAGGGGGATCTCTGTGAGTTCAAGTCAGCCTGGTCTACATAGTGAGTTCCAGGACAGCTGGAGCTACAGGGAGACCCTGTCTCAAGGAAGAAATAAAGATGGCTAAGAAACATCTTAAAAAGTGTTCAACATCATCAGTAAGTAGAGAAATGTACATTAAAACCATCTTAAGATTTTACCATACCCCAGTCAGAATGGCTAAGATCAAGAGAACAAATGATGCCAAATGCTGGTGAGGATGAGGAGAAAGGGGAAAGCTCCTTCACTGCTGGTGGGATTGCAGACTTGTGCAATCCCTTTGGAAACCAGTATAGAGAACTCTTAAAATACTAAAAATGAACCTACCATATGACCCAGTTATGCCACTCCTTGGCAAATACCCAAAGGGCACATCCCATTTGTAGAGGCACTTGTACAACCATGCTTGTTGATGGTTTTTTTTTTCACAATAGCTAAGAGATGGAAGTAAACTAAGTGCTATTTAACTGACAAGTGCTTAACAAAATATGGTACATTTACCAGATGGAGTACTGTTCAGCAGTAAAGAAAAATGAAATAATGAAATTTGCAGGTAAATGGATGGAGACTATTATACTAAGTGAAGTTACTCAGAGTCAGAAAAACAAAAAGACATATGTTTTTCCTCATTTGTGGATCTTAGCACAAAATCCTTAAAAGTGAGTGCATATCCTGAGGTAACTGCAGGAATCAGGAGTATAGAAGGGAACCAGGGAGGTAAATAGACATTGTTATGTTAAGTGAAGTGACACAAGCACAGAAAAGTAAGCTCCGTATGTTCTTCTCATTTGCAGATTGTAGCACCACTCCCTTACATATGAGTATATATATTCTGATGTAACACCAGGATCCAGAAAAATTGAAAGGATATATGGAGGTAAAGGAAAAGAAAGAACCCAATAGAGGGGGTTAGTAGGGAACAGATGCTACCACGGGGAAGGTGGGCAAAATGGTAGTGTTCAGCAGGGAGAAGAGAACAGAGGCCACTATGTGGCTGGGGGAGTGAAGTCAGGAGAGGGGGGATGGTGGGAGGCTGGTGCTTTTGGGGAGAGGGTTGGGATAATGGGCTGCTGGAAGTGGGAGGGAGGAGAAAGGCTAGATGGAAGGAAAAGAGTAGAGACGAATGAATCTGGGGCCTAGGAAACTCAGAGGGTAATGTGATGCCCCTGAAATCCCATGATAAATGCACATACAATGTCTGAACATTAGTGCATATGTATACCTGGGAGCAGTTTGGCAAGGAATGCAGTGCCAGGGAGAAGAGACCTCCCTAAGAGTGGTTGATGAGAGTTGTCCAAGAGACTCCCAAAATAAAATAGGCTATTCCCAAACCTCTTGGTTATCTCCCGGAACTAGAAGATAACCTCCTACTGCTGAAGACAGGATAAGGGACTTGGAGTAATGGAGCAGGAACTGGTCTGGAAACCTTCTACCTGAAGTTTAGCTATCATAATGGTAGATGACAATAAACAAACTGTCAAAGGAGAAAAACAATCAATGGTCCAAACCAGCCCTAAAGCCTAATATATTAGTCACTAATCTGTTGCTGTGATAGAAACACTGACCAAAGTAACATAAAAGGAAGAGTGTATTTGAGCTTATGGTTGCAGGGGAATTACAGTCCATCATGGCAGGGAGGCATGGTGGCTGGAGGTGACTAGAGGAGGAACTGAAGCTAAGCTCTCCATCTTCAAGCAGACATAGGAAGCAAGAGATCAATCAGAGATCCAGCAAAGCATCAGGATTCTTTAAGCCCACCCCCAGTGACATGCTTCCTCCAGAATAGCCAGACCACCTATGAACTTAAAACAGCACCATCATCTGGGGACAAAAAGTTCAAACACTTGGAGCCTACGAGGGACATTTTCATTCAAACCACATCTCATAACCATAACAATTGGCATGGCAAACTACCTGTATTGGTGCAGTAGTGGCACTGTTATCTGTGGGGCAATCAAAAGCTATCTAATTGGACTTAAGCCCCTCTCAATGGGAAGGAATTCATGGATGACACGATAAACTGAGCCAAATACACATGCCAAGAGGATATAGATCTTAGTGAAAACCCTATCTCTTTTATGTCTCTAGAAAAAATGAAATTTCTTACCATATGCTAAACATAGATCCTTATGTTTATAGAGAAGCATGCCATACACCGCCCATCAAAATAGCTTCTTTTTGAAAAGTTTTTTACAACAAATGGAAGCGACTGGGGAATCCCACAACTGGTCAGACACAAAGAATATTCATCTGAGAGATGGTCAGTACTAGGGGACACATCTACAGTTGATCCTCTACACCTAAGGCTCATGGAACATAGTGGAACAAGGGGTAGAGAAAAACTCTCACCCATAAATCTTTATACAACAGAGTGCAACGCATACAGAAGTCCATAACTGACCAAGTTTTAAAGAAAGAGCAGTTCCTGGTTGTGTATCCTTGGATGGGCCTCCTATACTGAACCTTACCTACCCACAGCTCAGGGACCATTGTGGAAGAAGGGGCAGAAGAATCATAAGAGCCAGGGCTGGTTTATGAACACAGGGAAGCGGAGGAGTTCAGGTCACTGGAAGCTTGTACATGTGAACTTGTGTCAGTGGTGGCACTGAGCCCAGGACCCATGCCAACTCAATTAAGCAAGGGTCCAGAGGGAATGAGAGAAATGGGTGATGGGGAGGAAGAGTATGTCTTACATAAGATCTCTAGATGGGCTGACTAGACTCCATTGGATGAATTTACACCGAAAGACATCTGGGTACAAATGCTTGACTGGATAGGACTTAACATGGAGAAATACATGAGGTCTGGTAGAGGGATGGAAGACATGGATGGAGGAAGCGGGGGTCTAAATTTTATTAAGAACTGTTGTATGAAATTGCAAAAGCTCAACAAAAAATTTAAAAAATAAACAGTAGCTTTTTGGTTACAATGTTAATTAAAAGTCAGTTCAGATTCTGTCCTTTTTATAAAGGTTATTCAACCATTAAGTATAGGAAGTAATAAATTTTTATGACTGTTATAATTGAGATTGTGTTTTCAATTTCTTTTTCAGATAGTCATAAAAGCGTAAATAATATATGATTACACTGACACAATTGAATAGTCCAACAGATAGAAATAAAAGGTAGTATAGTTACCCAGTGATGGAGAAATGGATGAATAAGGAGATATAGTTTAAGGATAGACTTTCTGTTTGGGACAATGTAAAAATTCACACATTGGTGAAATAGACACTTGCATAAATCTAGATGTCCTTCAATATCGTTGACTTAGTCATTTACAATATTTTATGCATACCACAAAATATACTTATCTACTTTATCCAGAGCAACTCTTTCTCTTTGCCTTTGTATTCCTTGTTTTTCTCTTCAAAATACCAGATATCTTCCTACTTTAAAACATTTATAACTGATATTCAATTTACCTAGAATCTTCTGGATATTCTTGGTTTTGGTTACACAAACTTTTGTTCTTTAGTATCTTCTGATGAGAAATATATTTTATTTTCAGTATGTTTACTTATATCTTTGTTCTGTGGAATAAAGCTTAGCAAGGACAACTAACATATTTTATGCACTGATCCTTGTTTTAGTTCTTAGTATACTAACATGAAATAAATCTACCATAATTTGAGGTAAGATTATAATTGGAAAAGGAAGGAATGAAATTTTTTGCCAAATACAATTTCCATTCCTGACATACCTTTTATCATATGTCACTATAGACATTTTCTAGATTGCTTTCTCAAAATTGACTAATCTTTCTTTCATTGATAAAATAAACAGTAATAATTCTTACATTATAGAAAATAATAAAGTATTCTGTCCTGCCTGAACGTTTCCATGTTTCTTTAATTCAGTTTTCATTACTGTACAAATTTCTTTTAATCAATAATCACTTTTGTTAAAAAGAGGTGAGTTTAATTGAGGGAGTGTTTGTGGAATGCCATCTCCATGTATGGTATTGCCATTTTCTTCTTGAACTATAATCTGGAACTATGATTATATTCCTGAGTCCTGTACAGGATTGGTTTT
>NW_008332663.1:217843-230787 GCF_000622305.1 Nannospalax galili | reverse complement strand
TACATTGGTTTTTCATGGTATTTTTTTTTTTTTTTTTTTTTTTTTTCTTTTTTCTTTTTTTCTTTTTTTTTTTTTTTTTTTGTTTTTTTTTTTTTTTTTTTTTTTTTTTTTTTTTTTTTTTTTTTTTTTATCATGGATGGTCTAAGGGCTCATGAGGTCCTATCCCTTCTCAAAGACTTGTAAACAGCTAACAATTGTTAGAAGTAGGCCTTCTTGAGGCTCAGCCCCTTTCTGAGTACTCTCAGTTAGTTAACAGCTGCTGGGGGAAAGGAAAAGAATTTTCCTTTATTGGTATAGTGTCCATAAGTTTCTTATGTTCTTGTAAGTAACTTCTATCCCACACTCTGGTTAGTATCCCTATTTAAATCCATTGGTTCAGTGAACTTCATTTGGGGAGAATTGTGTTTTGTTTCTTTCTTATGTTGGTGCCCTGTCTGTTGTGAGCACACATTTGTTCCTGACTCCTTTGAATGTACATACAACACTTGGTACCTAAATGTGGAGCACGACAAATTAAAGATGAGTTTTGGAAAATCACTTGCATCATTTGTGCTGTGGGTGATGAGACATGTAACTGAAACTAATTCTTGGAAGGTCCATAAGAGAAATCTCAGAATGGCTCTTTCGTTGCATGGTATGCAATGGCAAGCCTTCATGCTATAGTAGCAGTTGCATGGTTCTTGCTATGGTGAAACAATCTACATTCATGGCTGCTTCATGTGAAGTTGGAGTGTCTATCGGGGGAGGAACACCAAAGTGGCTGTCTTTCTCTGTGATATGGAGTGGCAAGACTCTTCAGTGAATAGAAGTTGACCAGGAGAGTAGAGGCACCCTCCCCTAAATGCTTGTCAGATGAGTAGAAAATATATTACATTCTCTGAAAGTAGCCAAAAGAGGATGCGATCCTCCATGCTTCATCACCCTTGCTCTGGGCATTTGAGGCTGAAATGTCTATCTTGAAAGAAATACTCATAAGAGGGAGGAGGAATGAATAAAATGCACATGATTCCTATTTTTCATGGTAGCTTCTCTTTTATTATTTTTTTGAGAATTTCATGGATGAGCATTGTATTTATATCCCTTTTAACCTTCCCTCTCCCTGTCCAACTTCTCCAGAAATTTAGGGGAAATGGGGAGGCATGAAATTTCTCATTTTCTTTTTTGTCTGTTATTCTTGCACACACACACATATACACACAGAAGCACATATAATGTACTGTGTACATTTACTGGTGCTTGTATGCACATATTGTTAGGACTGACCACTTGCCATGTAGTAAAAGTGAAAAAGAAGGTAGTAAGAATGAGATGGAGATACTGGCTTGCAGTTTCTTATGTTGGTGATAGTGAGGGTGTGAGGAAGCCTAATGGAAAGAGAGTGCATATTACATCTATCCTAACTAGCCCATTCTGGGATCCTGAAACTTAGAAGTAGCATGAAAAATTGGACAGTGGGAAGTGGGAGAGGCCCAATCTTTCACAGAAAGAAAGGGAAAATCCTTGGTACAGTATGTCAATGAGTATCTTAACAATGGCCTAGTACAAGAAACCTTGATAATCAAGGAATATTCTTCCTTTTAACTGTTGAAATTTGGAAACGAGTGAGCCTCTCACTAACTGACTCATGAGGTTGCAGGACATGGGGACAGATGGGATCAGTGTGAGTTATGTGGAAGTGGAAAGGCTGAGCAATATAACTACCTACCCCTCCTTAAGATAAACGCTGAATAACTTGAGGAAAACTGGTCCCTGATAAACTGGCTAATATGGTTATGAAAGCCTGGTTATTACTGACTGAGGTATCTGTCAATATCAGGGACTAGAGAAAAATGGAAAGGATAGGAATTAGTGAGAGAACTGGGCAACAGAGAGGCAGTGTTTGATTCCCAGTTAACTCAGATAGATGACTGTATTTGGTAGAAATTTTAAGAGGAGGTTGATTCAGTAGGTACCTTGGGACTGGTATGGGGCTTTAGAGGCTTTGCTGATGCCCACGATAGAACATGGTTCTTGTGAATTAGGACACATTCTCAGAGATCTGAATGAGTTAGACTAGTTTATAAACCAGAATACTAAACAATAAGCAGGGGAGAAAACAAAGAAATACAGACAAAGGGGACTCCCTGGGTCACTTGAAAAGCAAATATGGTGAGATTTGCCTTGAACAACAGTTTCTAAAGGAAAAATAAATGACATAAAGTCACACCAAATTCAGGGCTTGTGAGCCTCTGGAAGACTTTTTAAAGCCTGAGAAAAAGTTTAATGAAGGTACACATGGTAAAGCAGTACAGATAAAAAAGACCAGCTGTTTCCATGGCTGGGTAGTTATTCCCCCAAAGTAAGCTGCAATGCATTTCTCTCCTGAAAGAAATTACATTAGGGCTAGAAATTGTGCATCCAGCCTAGGGCCCTCTCTTCAGCCCTATGTGGCCCACAGGAGGTGGTAGTGAGCCACAACCCAGACCCAGAGAGTGTCAGGCCCAGAGAGCTTGCATTAGTACAGCAGGTGAGAGCACGCCTTGCACCCCTTAGCCCTAGGTCACAGCAATGAGAGTCAAACTCAGCACCACTGAGACTGTTAGATGTGGGGAGATGCCTGGCATCTCTGTGGCAGCACATGAACCATGAGACAGGACAGCTCAAAGGGAATGGCTGTAGATTCTGGAGGGATAAGTGCCTGCCATCCAAGCCACCATACACTGGTCTCTTGAGGAAACAATTGATATAAGTGACAGAAGAGTTCCATGCTGTAGTGGACTTTCTTTTTTTATTTTATTTGTTATTATTTATTTAATGTGTATGCCTGTATTGCCTGCATGTAGGTAAGTGCACCTGTGTTGTGCAATGCCCACAGAGGACAGAAGAGGCTGTTGGATCCACTGGAACTGCAGTTACAGACAGTTGTTAGCTGCCATGGTGGGTGCTGGGATTTGAACTCTGGTCTTCTGCAAGAACAGCCAGTGTTCTTAACTGCTGAGCCATCTCTCTAGCCTGGACTTTCTTAATATATATATTTTAGTAACCCCTTAGATTCTTTCTCCTGAGACCATCTGACACTTATTTGGAATGGTAGATGGTGGATTTTCAATGATCCTGCCCACCCAGTGTAGAAAGATTTCATTTCACAAATGTTATAACGCTAGTTTCTTGAGCATTTTACAGATTTAAAAAGCATCTGAATGACACTGAGATGTAAGCATGTCTGAAGGAGCAAAGGTGGGAGATCAGTTCACACACAGTGCTTGGGCATCTGTACTTGGGACTTTGTGGTTTGGTAAGATAGATGACATAGTTAAGTGAGTGAACAAATTCTTCTGACAGACTGTGCTTGTAAAAGGTAAAACAATGGTTAATGAATTTTAATGATGGTGCACAATGTGTCTGTAAAGAAGATGCTTCCAGAAGCCATAAAGTTATTAAAGGAAAATCCTAATGGTAAGGTTAGGCTAACTTCCTGTGAGTTTTGTCCAGGGAGCTTCCTGAGGTTCCCAAAACAATAGGGCTATTGCTTCTGCTGTTGGTTGCTCACTAGATGGCCAGACACTATTGCTGAAGATATAGCACGCTTTAGGGGTAGGATTTGGAGAAATCAAGAACACACTGAGCTGAAAGCTTCCTTTCTGCTAGCTGCCGGAGGAGAATTGTCACGGGCCCTGCAAACTACACTATTAGGTGCCTGTTGGATTTAGAGAGTCATGACCATTATGGGTGCCAGCATCTGCTTTCCGACTGGGATTTAAAACTGGTCCCATGGGAGGGAACTCACATCTGTGTATGTAAGCGCTGTCAAAAGTCCATGGCTGGGTAGGTCATAGGCTTTAGTTGGAAAACTATTCTTGCTTTGCTAAGTGGACATAATGTGCTGTTCAATATGCTGTCTAAATATTTACCTTGATACCCACAGATTATCGCTGCTGTCATATTTGGTTAAAGAAACTTATTGCAGTGAGAGCTAATTACAGCCTAGACCATCAAAATACTGAAAATAACTGACTGTTGAATGCTCAGCCCTGAATGGGATATCTATATCATCCCTTCCAAAGCTCAAGGAAATCACAGGAGAGGGAACAAAACAATATAAGGTCCAGAGGAAGGATGGAAATGTTGTGGAATGTTGTCCCCAGGGATTAGTTTGGCCATTATTCACCTGAAGTCTCAGCAGCTGTGATTGCCTGCAGGAGATGTGGATAAAATTTGACCCATTAACTTTTACATACGTAGGGGCATAGGCTCATGAGGCCCTTTCTTTCCATGAAGATCTAGTGGCTGTTAACACTTCTTGGGTGAGAGTGAGAGATTTTTTTTCCTCTTTGGTGGTTTAGGTACCCATAAGTTGCCCGTAAGTAATCACAACTAAAATCAGTAGTTCATCAAACCGTACTGGGCACTGGGGGAAAGGGAATGAGATTGTTTGTATCTGCCATAGTGTCTTATCTGCAGTGAGGAAACATTTTTTTAAAGTCTTTAAGTGTCTCCCAAAAAGTTCACACAGGAGTATGTTCTACTGTTCCTCAAAACAAAACAATAAAAAAAAAGACAGGAAACAATGATCAATAATTTGGGTCTGTACACACAAAAATGCATGCACAGAAGGCCCATAACATGTAATGACTTTTTATACATTTTTTTTCAGTAGGAGAATCTTTGCCAAGAAATCAATATTTGGAATCTACTTAGAACATTATATTTGAGTGACTGTTCCCTGAAAATTCACAGAACAATAGGCTTGCCTAATATAATCACGACAGGAAAGATTATTTTATTTTTTTTACTGGCATTATTCTACAAAAAAAAATTAGCATCAAGACAGATCAGTAGATAGAATAAGTGCTCTGTCAAGTCTTAACATACTGTCCAAGCAATACACAAACACATCTGTCCCAACTGAAGTTGCTGGATTATCATAGCGCATGTTTGCTCTGTTTTCAACATTGTGTATCATTCAAGAGCTGCTGTGCTTGGATATTTGTGATGTTAGCAGAATCATTCTGTGTCTTTATAATTTTTACTCCTGGCAAAGTGAGATGAGTGATTTGTGAATGTCTCAGTTTGTATGATCTTATAAGAAATATGCTGTAGATGTTGCAAATACTTAAAGGACTGCTGGAATATAAAATGGACAAGTCCTAAAAAAATTCCAAAAAACCTGGTCTTTAGTTAAGTATTGAGAAAAATATAGGGATCAATGATTACCCTGAGAATTATATTTTTTCATCATCTTCAATAAACATTCCTTATAAGGAAGAAATGGGTGAAAAACATGTAGGGTTTGTAGATATGGGATATAAATGTGCTCAACAATGTTGATTAAAATACAAAATGACAGAATTATCAATAAAAAGAAAAATTATTCAAGGTATGCTTTTAAGATCAATAGTCATATCAATTTTCATTTGTTCTAGAATGTGATTCTTATCTAATAATCAAACTTCAAGTTTTTAAAAAGTGATACTGCATTAGGAATCATTCATGCATACAAAGTGTTCCTTGGAAACCTAGTATAGATCAAGTTCTGTGTCAGGAACCATATATTCAAAGACTAATAGTATATGAGATGTTTCTTTCATTTCTCAGATATAACATAGGACAGACTGACATATAAACACAAATTTAATCCATAACCTCAAGAACTCACTGAATCATAAAGCAGTGCAATGTATTCTTTGCATTATAAATGATGGCTCTAATAAGAAATATCAGGATATTTGTTTTGTATTAGGAAAAATACTTTTACTTAACATACAGGATAGACTACCTGAAATCTGATATGGGAGGGGAGCAGTGGAAGGCACGTAGGGGGAAAGGGGTTTAAATTTAAGATATATGAAATGCACAAATAACATCAGTAAAAATACATTTACTTCATATACATCAAAAATGAAAACCTGAAGAATTAGAAATTCTCATTGTTCATTAGTGTTTGTGAACTGATTGGATAACTATTCAATTAAATTGTTTCCAGGGGAAGTACCACTGAGTCATTCTTTTACTTAAAATAATGGCAAAGAGCTGCTTCCCTGGCTGCACTGTCCGCCAGCCTCCACCTCTTGGACCAGGGCCACCACTGCTTCCTCATCCCTTGCATCCAGATGGACCCAGTTCCTTCTCCATGTCCCCAAGAGCCCTCTGGGCCTGGTCCTGCCCTCACCTTCCTCTACTTACCTGGGCTGCACAACCCTCCAGCCACTCTCCCAGGAGCCCTGGACCTGGTCACACCCTCATCTCCCTCTGCTTCCATGGGCTGCACTGCCCACAAGCCTCTTTCCTGGACACCAGGGCTGACCTCTCACCTGGGACAACCACTGCTTTCTGATCTCTTACATCCAGATGAACCCAGTTCCTTCTCTAAGTCCCTGGGAGCCCTCTTGGCCTGGTCTCACCCTCACCACCCTCTGCTTCCCTGGGCTGCACATCCTGCCAGCCTCTTTCCTGGACACGAAGGCTGACATTTTGGCTTCCTGAGCCTTTGCATCCAGACCAGCTCAGTTCCTCAGTGCAGTCCACAGGAGCCCATGGCTCCTCCTCCCGCCCCCATCTCCCTTTGCATCTCTGGGTGGCATGGCCACCAGTTGCAGGAGGCCAGCATCTTTCCTGGGACCTGGTCCCAGGCCATTCTAACCCCTAAATTCCTGAGGCCAAAATCTTTGCTGGAAGGATCCAGACATTAGAAGAAAACCTGAAAGAATCTAATACTCATCTGATTTGGGCCTCTGTGGGAAATCCTGAAGACAAAAGCAATCTGGCCACTCCAATATAAAATCAAAAGAGAGAACCAGATATTTAGACAAACCAGCTTTTCATTCCCAAAAAGTAAACCACAAAGACACATAAAGTTTACAAAAAGAAGCAGACCTAAACCTGGAGGTTTGAATCTCACATAAGATTCAGAAACTACAAAAGAAATACATATGTCAAAGTCACAGAGAAAAAATAATAACATGAAAAACCAAAATAGCATACCCTCACCAAATACCAATAGTCCTCTAGAAGAGTACAATGAGAAACCCCTAGAGATAATGCAGGACATGGAACTCAAAAGAACAATTATATACATGATAAAATAATTTAGTAAATTTAAAGGACACACAGAGAAATCAAAGAACTGAAAGAATATAGGGATAAACTTCTGAATGAGTACAGAAAAGAGCCAGAAATATTGAAGACTACTCAGGTTGAAATGAGAAAGAAGTGAATCACTCAGTAACCCAATTAGAAATGACAGGAGAAAGCCTCACCAATAGGATGAATGAAATGGAAAACAAAATATTAAGACTGGAAGATAAAAATGGACAAACTAGACCACTCAAGCAAAGATTATGAAAAATTTAAGAAAGCACAAGAATGGAACATGCAGGAATTGTATGACACCATAAAAACACCAAATTTATGAATCACAGCACACAGTAAGGAGAAGGAATCCCAAGATAATGGCATGGATCAGCTCTTCAAAAGAATCGTGGAAGGAAATTTCCCCAAATTAAAAAAGATATGCCCATACAAATACAAGAAGCATATAGAACACCAAACAAACAGGACCAGAGAAGAAACTTTCCACGGCACATCATAGTAAAAACACTAAATGTACAGAACAAAGAGACAATACCGAAAGCTGCAAAAGGGAAACAAGTCACATATAAAGGCAAACCCATTAGGATTACAGCTGACTTTTCAGTGCAAACTATGAAAGTCAAACTATGAAAGAGCCTTGACCAAAGTATTCCCAGTTTTAAATGACCACAGATGCCAACCCAGATTACTATACCCAGCCAAAATGTTTATTATAGTCAAAGGGGAAAGAAAAATCTTCCATGAAATAAAAAACCTGAAGGAATTCATTTCCACAGAAGTAGCCCTTCAGATATTTCAGGAAGCAAAACAAAGAGCTGAACAAAGGAATGACTATACCCAAGAGATTGTGGAAAGAAATTGAATGATGGTATAACCATGGAAAGGTACAGCTATATCAAGAATGTGAACAGAAATAAAAATGAGAGGATTCAATACTCATCTTTCATTAATAACTTATAATACTGGACTAAATTCCCCAGTCAAAAGTCACAGACTAGGTGAATGAATTAAGAAACAAAACCCATCTTTTTCTGTCTGCAAGAAACTCATCTCACTTTCAAGGACAAGCACTATCCTAAGGTGAAAGGATGGAAAAATATATACCAAGCAAATGGTACTAAGAAAAAAGTAGGTGTTGAAATTCTAATATATGGCAATATAGATTTTAAACTAAAACTAATCAGAAGAGATAAAGAGGCCCACTTCATTCTGATCAAAGGAACAATAAACCAAGAAGATATTACGAGCATGAATGTAATATTCACCAAACTCTGGTGCACCCAAATTCATAAAAACAATAGTATAGGACTTTAAGATCCAGATTAATCCCAACTCATTAATAGTAGGAGACTTCAGTACCCCCACTGTCTCCATTATATAGGTCAACAGGGCAGAGTTAACAGAGAGACATCTGAATTAAACGATACCATATATCAAATGGACCTAACAGACATCTACTGACTATTCCACCCAAGCACCAAAGGACATACTTTCTACTCAGCACCCCAGGGAACCTTCTCCAAAATCTACCACATACTAGGGCACAAAAGAAATCTCAACAAATAAAATACGATTGAAATAATTCCATGTATTCTATCAGAGCACAACGCAATAAAGTTTAATCAACACCAGAAGAAGCCCAAGTCACCACATGAACATATGGAGATTAAACAACACATTCCTTAATGATGAATGGGTCAAAATAATAATTAAGAAAGAAACAAACATATTCCTGGAACTAAATGAAAAGGACAATACAACACAACAAAACCTCTGGGACATTCTGAAAGCTGTCCTTAGAGGGAAGTTATAGCTCTAAGGGCCTAAATCAAAAAAATCAGAAAGAACACAAATAAGTGACTTAACATTGCAAATCAAGACACTTGAAAAGCAAGAACAAAAGAAACACAAACCATGCAGACAAGAAGAAATAACAAAAATCAGGGCAGAAATTAATGAAATCAAAATAAAGAAAACAATAAAAGAATCAACGAATCCAAGAGCTGGTTCTTTGAAAAGATAAACAAGATTGACAGACCACTAATCTAATTAACCAAAAGAAAGAAAGAGCACCTCATATCAACAAAATCAGAGATGAAAGGGGAAACATCACAACAGACACCCGAAATATACAGAACATTATAAGGGAATACTTTAAAAACCTATATGCTTCTAAATTTGAAAACCTAAAAGAAATGAACAGATATCTAAGGGGCATGGGAACCAACAAAACTAAACCAAGAAGAAATTAATAGATTAAACAGACCCGTAACACAAAAAGAAATTGAAACAGTAGTACAAAATGTCCCTACTAAAAAAAGCCCAGAATCAGATGGATTTACAGCAGAATTCTATCAGACATTTAAAGATCTGCATCCAATACTACTTAATTTATTCAAAAAGATACAAATGGAGGGAGAACTTTCAAATTTCTTCTATAAAGCCAGCATCACTCGAATATTAAAGCCAAGTAACTATACAACAAAAAAGAAATCTATAGACCCATATCTTTAATGAACATAGATGTAAAAATTCTCAAGAAGATACTTGCAAATCACATAGAGACACAAATCAAAAAAACATTATCCACCATGATCAAGTTGGCTTTATCCCAGAGATGCAGGGATGGTTCAACATAAGTAAGCCAATAAACATCATAAATTATGTAAATGGGCTCAAAGACAAGAACCACATGGTCATCTCAATAGATGCAGAGAAGGCCTTTGACAAAATTCAACATGCATTTATGTTCAAAGTCCTAGAGGGAATTAGACTGGAGGAAACATACCTCAACATAATTAAAGCCATATATAACAAAACCACAGCCAACCTCATTCTAAGTGGAGAAAAACTGGAAACATTTCCATTGAAATCAGGAACCAGACAAGGCTGTCCTGTATCTCTACTTCTCTTTAGCTTAGTGTTGAAACTCTTGCAAGAGCATTAAGGCAAGAACAGGAAATTACAAGAGTAATAATTGGAAAAGAAGAGATCAAATTATCCTTTATTGCAGATGATATGATATTATATCTAAGAGAAGTAAAAAATTCCTCCAGAAAACTAGAAATTTTTGACACTTTCAGTAAAGTGGCAGGTTACAAAATTAACCTACAAAAGTCTGTGGCCTTTCTATATACCAATATCAAGCAATCAGAGAAAGAGCACAAGGAAACACTCCCCTTCACAATAGCTGCCAAAAAAAAAAAAAAAAATTCTCGGAATAAAGCTGACCAAAGACATTAAAGACTTCTATACTGAAAATTTTAAATCTTTAAAGAAAAAGATTGAGGAAGATATCAGAAGATGGAAGGACCTTCTATGCTCATGAATTGGAAGAATTAATATTGTGAAAATGACCTACCAAAAGCTACCAAAAGCCATTTACAGATTAATGCAATATCAATCAAAATCCCCTTGACATTTTTTCACAGAATTGGAAAAAACTATCCTAAGATTCACATGGAAGAAGAAAAGGCCTCGGATAGCCAAGCAACCCGGAGCACTAAGAGCAATGGTAGGGCGATTACTATACCAGATTTTAAGCTATATTATAGAGCAATAGTCAGAAAAAACATCATGGTGTTGGCACAAAAATAGACCCATCTGTCAATGGAACAAAATTGAAGACCCAAATATGAGTACATACGATTTCAGCCACCTGATATTTGACAAAGGGACCAAGAACATTAACTTGAGGAAAGACAGCGTGTTCAGCAATGGTGCTGGCAAAACTCGTTCTCCACCTGTAGAAGAATGAAACTCAACTCCTATCTTTCACCTTGTACAAATTTCAATTCCAAATGGATCAAATACCTCAATGTAAAACCCGAAACTCTGAAACTGATAGAAGGAAATATTGGCAAAAACCTAAAAGATATAGGTGTAAGAAAGGATATTCTAAACTGGACATCCGTTGCTCAGGAAAGAAGGTCAAGAATCATCAAATGGGACTTCATTAAGCAAGAATTAACAAATGGGACTTCATTAAACTAAAAAGTTTCTGTACATCAAAGGAGACAACCAGGGAAGTGAAAAGAAAACCCACAGAATGGGAGAAAATCTTCACCAGCGACACATCCAACAGAGGTTTAACATCCAAAATATATAATGAACTCAAAAAACAGAATCAGGACAAGAAGTAACCCAATTAAAAGATGGGCTAAGGAGCTGAACAGGGAGTTTTCCAAAGAAGAAGTAAAGACGGCTATGAAGCATCTTAAAACATGTTCAACATCACTAATAATTAGGGAAACACAAATTAAAACCACTTTAAGATTTCACCTTACCCCAGTCAGACTGGCTAAGATCAAGAGAACAAATGATACCAACTTTTTGAGAGGATGTGGGGAAAGAGGAATGCTCATCTACTTCTGGTGGGGCTGCAAACTTGTTAAACCCCTATGGAAAGGAGTGTGGAGAACTTTAAAAACGTACAAATGAACCTACCATTTGACCCAGTTATACCACCTCTTGCATGTACCCCAAAACTCATCGAATTGCAGAGACGCTTGCACATCCATGTTTGTTGCTGCTCTTTTCACAGTAGCTAAGAGATGGAAGCAACCTGTGTCCTTCAATTGATGAGTGGATAATGAAAATGTGGTTCATTTACATGATGGAATTTTACTCAGCAGTAAAGAAAGATGAAATTTCGAGGTAAATGGATGGAACTAGAAACTGTTATACTAAGTGAAGTAACACAGACTCAGAAAAAGAAAAAAAATCGATGTATGTTCTCCCTCATATGTGGATCCTAGAACCAAACCCTGATAAGTGAGTATGTATCCAGACATAACTACGGGATTCAGGATAATGGAAAGGAAACAGGGAGGTAAAGGAAAAGAAAGAACCTGAGAGAGAACAGTAGGAAACAGGCTTTAATAAGGGAGATATGGATAAAAATTGGGTTAGTTTGGCAGGGGACGGGGGGAGTGTATACAAGATCCTAGGGGATAAAGGGAAAGAAGAAGCTCAAGATAGGTAAGATCATAGGAGAAAGGTAATAAAAAGGGAGAAAGGAGGAAAATGGGGGCACCTTAATTGGGGAAACCATGATGGAGGGATTAGACAATGCAGAAGATAAATAATACCTAGCTAGTCTTAAAACCAGAGGGAACCATATTACTCCAACAACCTACTGGCAAATTATCATATCAGATAAAAAAATATATGACTCGGTAAAGTTTATACGAGAACAGTTGGTCTTTGTCCAAGATTTACCTAAAAGTACCAGACTGGTGGAACTAACCTTCTTGGATGTTTAACATACATACTTTAAGGCCTATACTGATTTGGTCAGAGGGACATAAAGGTTTTGCTACTTGCCCTCCTAGGTCAACTAGTTCCAGGGGACTATGAGCATCTCTCAAAATGTCCTGTAATTGTGGTGAGCCACCTGTCCTCTTGATCAAGGGGGGCCAAGAAAACCCCACCAGATGGACTTGAACCAGTGTCCAGTCTACAAAGAGGAGGGTCAACAAAGAGGAATCATTTCCTCCATGCTTCTAAGCAAAGGCAGCCATAGTTGAGCAGGACCTTTAACTTATCTTCACATAGTAGGAACTGGTAAAAGAAAGGAGCTAGGGGCTCCTTCCAAGCCCATGTGACCCTTGAGGAAAAGATCCTCAAACGACCTTAAGTGTAAAAAGAAATTGGTTTATCTGGGCCAACTGCATGGCCTTAAACACACAAAAGGAAAGTATAACCAAAGATTAAAGGCACCGATATAATTTCTTAAGAGTCCATATGCATAGCTAAAGGCTACATAACAAGCAACAATGCCAGACATGCGATACCTTCTTTTGAGTTGTTGGCCAGGATGGCCCAAGGGACTCCCAGATAGTAACCCAGCATAGAACTGGGAAAATGAACAGCAG
>NW_008332663.1:202389-217469 GCF_000622305.1 Nannospalax galili | reverse complement strand
CTTCACATAGATGGAACTGGTAAAAGAAATGAGCCAGGGGCCCCTCCCAAGCCCAGGTGACCTCTGAGGAACAGATCCTCTAATGACCATAAGAGTAAAAGTAAATTGGCTTATCTGGGCAGACTGTATGGTCTTAAACCTATAACCAAAGATTAAAGTGATCAATGTAATTTTTTAAGAGTCCATGTGTATAACTAAAGGCTACATAACAAAAAACAATGCCCGACAGGAGATACCTTCCTTTGAGTTGTTGGCCAGGGTGACCCAAGGGACTCCCAAACAGTAACCCAGCATAGAATTGGGACAATGAACATCAGACCCTAATATTTTCTAAAGGAATACTGGCAACTGATTGCTGCTAGATGAGGAAGATCTGAGCTCCCTAAAACAAGGAACTCTAGATAGGCTGACAAGATTCAGTGGATGGACGAGCACTGGGAAATGGCTGGGGGCACCAACAACACAGTGGACAATAACAGGGATGACAAAGTATACGGGTCCATGGAGGGGGGAAAGTTTATGGGGGCTGTCATTTGGGATGTGGGTATGTAGATGAATAAGATTGTTTGTGATGTTCTGTATGAAAAACACAAAAAATCAACAAATAAAAAATTTGTTATATTTGAGGAAGAAGCATAAAAATTTGCTTCATGTTAATTAGTAGAGGTGAAAAATACTACCATTAAAATCTACCTGATGACCTTATATCCATGCTCAGGTGCCAAGGATCTCAGAAAGTAACCGACTCTGACTAGTAATACTCAGGTACATAGAGATTAGAGATGCATATGCAAACATCTAAGTGTTGGTAGCATTAAAAATGATATTGTTTTCTGTATGAAACAATATATTTTAAAATGAAATGCAGATGTTTCTTAAAGGTTAAAACCTCATTCAATTTTATGTCTTATGGGCTTTATACAGAGTTCAATATTGTATAACTGTATTAATTCAACTGTGAACCTAAAAATTTACAGTCAATTTTGAAAGAGATGCATCTTTGCTCTGGAAATTGTTATTGAATATATCAATACTATTGTAATGAAATGCTTCTTCTAATTATGTGGTTATTAAATAAATAATTTTAAAAAATAGTGGCAAGGACCCTATCCATAGTGAAGAGAGTAACTTGCATAGTTTGTCAAAATTATGAAGCAGAACATGTAATTTGTTGTCTATCATATTTATTGTATGCAACATTAAGCTATATTGTGGACTTAAATTTTATAATCTGGTTACTGTATTGTACAAATTTTTAATAATTTGCTTTGGAAAGAGAAGATAATAAGGTCTCCACAGGTTTTCTAAGCTTATTATCTAAGATGAGATAATAAGTTTGAAAGGTCTGAGACTGGCAACATTAAAATACTGTCCTTGAATTCAGAAAAGCCCATTTGTGCCAGGGCTAGTCCATCTTCAGTAAACTGCATAATCTCAATGGACCTATTTAAGCAAGAGGTTGTTGGATGCTTGCATGCATTGTTTTAAATAATTACTAGCCTGTGAGCCCAAGATAAAATAACTACAATGTACAAATATTTATGACAATAAAGGACTGTCTCTTTTGGATTGTCAGTACATTCTTATTTTTAAAGCAAGTATTTTATACTGTGGTATTCACCTGATAGTGTAATAAATAGGATCTGTTGGTATGTTAAGTGATTGTTGACAGTTTTTAGGTGTATAGTGCTTCAGATATTCCACTTTTTGTTGTTTCAAACCACAGTGTGTCTTGTTTCAAAATTTTATTTGTGAGTTATTTGAAAACCATAAGCAAACTTTTCCATCCTGCTTAATATTAATCTGTGAGCTTTAAAAATATATCAAACATGTGAAAACTGAACAGAATGCAATTTTTTTTTTTTCTTGGAAGTCTCATCTCCAGAAGGCTGTGCTTCCAGGAATGGCCAAATACTGTTAGCTGTGTCAGCCCGGGCTGCGGTGCTGCTGCCTCGTTCCCAGAAGAGCATGTGTGAATTTGGGTGAGGAGGCAGCATTTCTGGGAATGGTGCCCAGAGCATGGAAGCTTCTGTGTCATTTCAGAAAGTCAGAGTGGGAACAGGAAAACCTTAATTTGCTGCAGTCGTCTGTGTACAGTCATCAGTTCTAGGACGAACAGCTGCAGTATCTGTGTGCTCTTATTTGTGGACTTGTTTTAAAAGACGTTCCCTGAAATATCAGGATGAGCTTTCCTGTAATTTCTCCTCCCCTGGCCACCTCTTACTTCCACCCTTTGCTTCACTCCCAGAAGAATAGCACAGGCATTAACAATGACTGAAAACACTATCTCATTAGCTGATACATAGAAAGCAAAAGTAATTTTTATTTTTAGGTCAAATAAGAACACCTAAAATGTTCAGAAGTATTTTACAGGTGATTTACACATTTAATAAAAGCTTAAGCATGATAGATTTGAAACAATTATTTAAATATTTTAGTGTTCATTTCTTTTTTAAAAATATATTTTCAGAAGGTGGGCGACTGTGACCAGTGATAGTCATGTGTATAGAGATTAGAAATGTATGTGAAAACGTCTCAATATCAATAGGCTTGGAATGAATTTTTCTGTATGAAACTGTGTGTTTTGACAACGAAGTGGAGATCTTTTTTAAACATTGGAACCTCATTTAATTTTATGTCTTATAGAGTTTATAATGAGTTAAAGATTATATAAGCGTAATAATTCATCTGTAAACCTAAAAATGTACAGCCAATTTTGAAAGAGATGTACCCTAGCTCAGAAAAATGTTATTGAATAGGTTAATGCTGTTGTAATGAAACACTTCTTCTAATTAAAAAAAATATTAAAAAATATATTATTTATTATTTTAGTTTTATGAGTGTATTGCCTGCATGTGTGTGTGCAAGTGCACCCGTGTTGTGTAATGGCCCACAGAGGTCAGAAGAGGGAGATGGATGCCTTGGAATTGGAGTTACTGAAGGTTACTAGTTTCCACGGGGGCTGCTGGGTGTTGTTCCTCAGCAAGAGCAGCCAATGCTCTTAACTGCTGTGCCTTCTCTCCAGCCCCTTTTGGTATTCAATTCAATGCACATTAGAAAAACGAAACTGCATATACTGCGTAGGAGGTAGTACGTTTTGCTGTTTTAGGTTACAGCTCTAGTAAGCAGTGGCACAATCATCTAACCTGTGCAATCTTAAAAACATAGCTACACCATTTTATTTTGTAAGTGTAAATAGTAAAAGAGTGTACATTTGAAGTACAGGTTTTCATACTCTAAGTTGATATGTGTCTTATCTTGCTGGTTTTTGAGACACACATGCATACATACCTTTGTTTAAAATAACTACTATAACAAAACACTATGAATTTGCACAGGGTATGGGGTTGAACGTATTTAATTCCAGCACTTTGAAGGCAGAGTCATGCAGATCTTTGAGAGATTGAGGTCAGCCTAGTCTACATAGTGAGTTCCAGGTGGGCTGGGGCTAGGGAGACCCTGTCAAAAAACAGAAACACACAAAACCAAGTATTACCAAGTATTGTATTTGGTTTCTTACAAGCAATAGGCATTTCTCTCCCATTTTTGGAGGCTGAAAGCTTCAAAATCAAGTTGAGACTATATAGTATTTGGTCAGGGCTATCTTCTGGCCTATAAAGAGAACATCTCATCTCAGTACAACCTTATGTAGCACTGAGGCACAGAGCATTCTACCCATTGATCCCATGAGGGCACTAATCCAGTTCCTGAAGCCTCGGCGACATGATGTATGATATATTCACCCATTAACTGCCAAATTTCTTAATTATCATCATGTTGGGAATTAAATATTAGCATAATAAAATAGGGAGATGTAAACATTCAGACCATAGCAATGAGAATGTGTGTGTGTGTGTGGTGTGTATGTCCATTTGCAGTAAATATATGTGTAAATATATATGTAAATACATACATAAGTGTTGGAGATAACTGCCCTCTTTGAACTCTGTAGAAAGCATGCTCCCTACATGTGTAAAGTCACCAGTAGCCAAGATTGTTTATGATGCAGAGTCAGTCATGAATGTTGAGCCAGGGATCTGAAGTGCAGTGTCCCTTATGTTTATGTTTAGATTAGATTTTTAAAAAGCTATGCATTATTTACATTGTTGTATCTACTTTATATCATTTTGCTGCTCATTGTTTCCTGATTTCTGTTGAGAAACGTCCTTTGATCTGTATGCTCTTATTCCTGAACACCTGCTAGAGCACTCCATTCTGTGAATAAAATCTTGAGAGTTAGAGATTCAGGATTCTTTTTTCTAAAGAACAGGTTTTTTCTGGTTCCCAGATTTCTTAAGTACTAAATTGTCTCTGTGTGATATTTTATTACTAGATACCCTCTGGCCCTCTTTGTGTCCACCATTACCCAACCACGCAGGACCTAGAACATAAAAACATTGTAAAAAGTCATGTGGCATTCATTTGCTAACTTGAATTTCCTGCATCTAAGTAAAATTTATGTAAATATAAGAGTTAAAATATGTGATATGCTGGGCGTGGTGGTGCACATCTTTAATCCCAGGACTTTGGAGGCAGATCTCTGTGAGTTCAAGGCCAGTCTGGTCTATGTAGTGAGTTCCAGGACAGCTGGGGCTACAGGGAGACCCTGTCTCAAAAAGACAGAAAAAAAAGTGATAATAAGGTATTGGTAATAATGTTAGGCACACAGTATACACATTGAATTAGAGCTGTCACTATTGCTATTAATATTGTTGAGTTTGAATATAACAATGTCTATTCTATGTTCTGAGAGACACAATAATTAACTAGTTTCTGTTAGTGGTTTTGTTTCTTTGTTTTTGTTGGTTTTGACATAGGCTCTCTCTATTGCCTCAAGGGACCTGGAATTTTCAATGTATTCCATGCTGCCCTCCATCTCAGAGCTATCTGCTGCCTCTGCCTCACAGTTTTGGGATCAAAGGCTTGTTACTTCACTCCTGGTCTGGAATTTTTTTTTTAAAGGAGTTGTTGAAATGTAATATTGAAACTATGAAAAATATTTGAATTTAAATTATTTATTTTTTTATTTTATGTGTATGCATGTTTTGTCTGCATGTAGGTAAGTGCACCCATGTTGTGCTACTTAAAATTATCATGAAATTATAAACAATGGACTGATTTGGTGCTCTTGATTTAGAGTTGCACCAAATTCTAATATCACACATACACACATTCACAAATTTTAATATGACATTAAGCATTGTTGTGAAACTTCCAAAAATAAACAATGTGAAAATATGTGGGAACATTTCATCAAATTGTCAGTACTCTAATTGCATAAAAATCTTAAAGCTTAAGAGTACTTATACATAATTTATTTATATGCTTAATAGTAATTGTAAATAAACCTGCTACTAAAAGATTTTTAAAAAATTAAACACAGACAGACAATACCAGCAAAGAAATTCTTAAGATGCTTGTGACACATAAAATAGTTCACTGTACAATTACAGTTAACAAGTAACATGAAACAATAAATATTATCAACTATTATACGTTTTACTCTATTCACTGTAAATTAGTTAATCCTCTCATGTTGTGATCTTATTTTTGGTGTGTGTTATATATAAACTGAACATTGAGACCAGAAAGACCTTTTGTTCTGCGAGTCTTTGCTAAGTAGTACAGTTGGCGAGACATTCAAAATCTGACTAATAAGTTCATGACATTGTCTGGAAGTGATTTATTGGGATAAGCACAAAGAGCATTAAAATCACAAGTGGTGAAAAATAAAGACTTGTTTCACATACAAACTGTATCACAGGAAGCAACGTCCCATACTATCCACCACTATCCTCCACTCCACATCACTCCAGTCTTCCAGGTACAGGAAGACTCAAGAGGAATGTGTAAAGCATAAAAACATATCAATCATTGTAGAGGTCATCGAACTCTCAAGATGTTTTCTGATATTTGCCAAGAAATGGAAAATTACAACAAATATTGTTTTGCACTGAAATCTGGTTTCTTTCATGTCAAAGAACTCTATTATTGTATTTGGGAAAATTAAAACTTTAGTTTCATGGTTAAAACCTTCAAGATAGACATTTCATGCATCAGAGACTGCCTTGACCTATTAGAACATCTTAAAGATAGATGGGCAGAATTAACAGCAGTAATCTATCCTAAGCAAATTCATTTTTGCCAGTTTTCTACTCATGAGGCAAAATGGAAATAACAGCTGTCAATCTTTGATCACAACATACTAGATTATGTCTCAGAATGGCTTAGTAATGATTATATGAACTAGTTTAAATGTATGTTGAACATTATAAACATATCACTGAGGGATAACAAAAATAAAAGGTATACACAAACTTATTTCTTAAACTAGAAAGCACTTTTATATTGAAAGTAAAGTTTTGTTTCCTGTAACTGCAAACATTACCATATTATGTAACATACTTAGAATTATATAATTCAGAGAACACCTTGGATGGCTTCTTGAAATAATTTTTTTTCTACAGAATTTTTCTACCATCTTAATAAAGAATTTGCATTAAATCTTATAAACTAAGTAAGTCATTTTTTCCAATTTCCAGATATAGCCATCTCTCAGTACTCAATGAATATTTTTTCCAGGTCTACCCAAGATTTCAAAATCGGTGGATCCACATGTCTTTTACATAATATGTGTACTATTTGCACCTAATTTTCACACATCTTTCTAAGTTATATACAAGAGTGATGTCTAACACAATATAAACACTAAATAAGTAGCTGTTAAAATATATTATTTAGGGAATAATTACAAGAAAAAGTCAATACCTGTCTAGCAAGACACAATGATTTTATTCCAGATATTTGGGTCGCTGAATCAAATCCTCAGGCATCGAATACACGGATACAAAAGACTGTCAACTTTCAGATGAATTCTCAGAATTTGTTGTAAAAACAAAAAAAAAAAAAAAGAGATTTTGCTGTCTAATGCATCTTCGTGTTAATGTTTCAGGGGTCTTAAAACTTGATTGTTGGCAACAATAAACATTTTCATTATTCTTTCTAAAGTTTTAATTTTATCTTATTGAGAATTTCATATATGCATATAATGTGCTTTGATCAACCCCCTCCATTCTTTCCCATACATCTTGTCTTCCTTATACTCACCAATATTATTCTTTGCCACTGTCGTGTGCTCTCTTATATTTTGTTAACAGAAGGAGTCCATTTAGTGCTGTTAGCATGTACATGGAGCAGTATTAATTTTTAAGCATGCCATTGGTTCACTGATTAAGTTATATTATTGTTTTTTTTTAACATTTAACATGACTTTGGTATGATGGCATTAATGAATGTACTGGTAATAGAAGCTAGAAAGAAGAGATGCAAACTAAAAATAAAACCTAAGTAGCAATGTAGCTGATAAATAATGCAATGGTGTTTTATAAGTGTTTTAATTAGGAAAAGTTTACTTAAATTGATAATCTTAACTGGAGACAAAAGAAAAAATATTTCTTGAACTTTATTTGAAGAGACTATTTCATGTCTCTAATGAAGAACAGTCTACAGCTGCCCTTCAATGGAGTCATGTGACAGAAAATCCAGAATTCTAAGTACAACTGAAAATGAAAATGCATTCACTACTCTTGGAATGTTGTGACTTGTGCATATCCCTTGTTTACACTCTGCACCTTATGGCTGAATGGGGGTTGCCTCACTGCCCCTGTCCAGAACTGGGATAGACTGTCATACTGCATAGCCCTTGAAAATGAAAAGAACAAAATTCAAAACTCAATGCATATCAGTGTATCATCTCTCAACTGAAAAAATATAAGTTGAACCAAGGTATACAAAGAATGACTAACAGACACGCATCAAATAACTAATTTGCAGAACTCAGTTTGTATAGTTTTATTCAAATGTTTTTCATTGGACTTATAGAATCTTTCAGGAGAAAAGTTTACTTTTTTCTGAATCTAGTTAGAAATCATGTAAACCTAAAAATACTTTTTATTGTCTATAATGCCTGATGTATGTAAGTGCACTCATGTCATGCAGTGCCCATGGAGACCAGAAGAGGGTATCCGATACCCTGGAACTAGAGTTGTTGATGGTTCATAGCTATCATTGCCATGTGGGTGCTGGGGAACTGAATTGGGTACTCTGGAAGAATAAGAGTTCTTAAACTCTTGAGCCATTTTTCTAGCCCCTTATGTGAAATTGTGATTCTCATTTCTTGGATTTTATTAAAAATTAACAGTATTATTATTGTGTGCCCATGATGTGTATTGGGGGTTTACATGTTATGGTACATCGTGAAGGTCAGAGGACCAAGTTGTGAAATTGGTTCTTTCTTTCCTTTCACTTTTATGTGCGTTCTAAGGTTCAAATTCAGCTCATCGGGTTTGTGTGGACAGGGCCTTTACCATCTGACCCATCTCACCAGACCCTCATTTCTTAAATTTTTAACTATATGTCTCAATACTTGTTACTATTTTATGTCTATTGCTGATTGTGTTAAAATGTGGAATAATTTCTCTCAAAACAAATTTTATTCTCATTATGCTATTTGGACAATAAAGTAGCCTGTTTTTGGAAAGGAAAAAGTATAACTTAGTTAAAAAGTATAAAAAAGCTTTCTGAGAAATCGAGAAACACTTCCAGTTCTTGAAAACAATGTTCCAAGGATTTGAGACTAAGAGGAGTGACTGTTTCCACATTTGGTCACCCATTAGATTTCATTAGTCAGCCTACACAATTCAGCATGCATACCACACTTGACATCAAATGTCAGGACAGATAGACAACAGTAGTGACACATGTGATTATAGCTACTTCCTGGCAAGGAAAGCCAGGATTTGGAGCATCAACAAATATACAAAAGTTGAACAAACCAGATACTTCACTTGGGAAGAAATTTTTGTCCAGGGAAGCAGTTAGAACTGAAAAGCGAATGTGAAGAAAAGTATTATCAGTGTTTGAAAGACAAAAGAAATATCCGTAGAAAATGCTGCTCATTTTCTACTTTCAAAGTGTGTAAAATTATCTGGATGTGAATTATATGAAGATAAAGACTCTGGTCATTCAAGATTGTTCCTCTTCTTGTCATCCAAGCAGACTCTGGAGAAATACCTCATATCTCAAGCATTCGTCTGGAGGACAGATTATTGGCTCTGCAATCCTAACAAGAGAAATTTGGTTTTTAAAGAAACTAACCATATAAGGACAAAAAGAGAAAGAGATTCTACTGGGCCTCTAGTTTGGGGAATTCAAGTACAGACATTCATATGACCCACATTTCTTTTCTTGATAATGTAACAGAAAAACAATTGTTTCACTATGTATGTTGCTTGAGCATTAATAATTGAACATGATCTCCCACAATTCTTTCTTTCAGGGAGGTTTGCTTATACTGGAATGACCCATGGAATGTAAAAGTATGTGGTTTGGAAATAAAAAAAAAGTCAAAAAGGACCTCAAGGATCATGTAATTCCAAATTTTCATTTTTGAACAGTGAAATCACAACACAGAAATTAAAAGTAGCTTTTATTTTCAGTTACAGGTCTTCTAGTTCCCAAACCAGTGTTTAACTTTTGCCAAGTGATATGTTTAAGTTATTTTTTATACTCCTGAAGTTAATTTTTATTCATGTCAGCAATGTAGATATTATTTTGTTATATATATATATATGCATTCTGTTAATTTCATCTCACTCTGAATGTTAGTATAAGGAACATTTAAAAAGCTATATGGTTAGTTGAAAGGATAGATATTTGTGCATACACTTAAAATATGACAATATTAAGCCTTTTTGATGTACCACACATGATGATAAACACTTGGCATATGATAAGGATAAGTAATAGTCTTTGACTGAAGTGGTACAAAGGTAGAGAAAGTCTACTCTGAATGATCACTATGTTCCAAGTGGTTGTGTCTGCCAGATCAAACTTCATAAAGACAATATACCCACTAATAAAAACTGGCATATTTTGGGTGTGAAATAGAAATATTTCTCATTTTACAAATATTAGTTTTTTCTGTATTTTTTTCTTTTTTTTCCTGAAATCAAATGACATATGAGAAAAATGAGGCTGAGAGATTCTGATTATGTCCAAAGGCCCAAGTTCTGTCCTTCAGCAGCATCTTCCGCATATCCTGTCATCTAAACATACATTTATTCCCATGCTGTTTAGTTCATTATCTCATTATATTTCAAGGTATCTCAGCATACGGTGTTGATATTGCCTGGAATATTTTTTAAGATATTCTTCCAATCTTTCCTCCATATATTTCTCTCATTGAACTAATGCCTTGATAGTTTTTAATGTGTTTACCACTTTCATCTTCAGAATTTTAAATTCTTCATTTTTATTGACATTTTTTTGCCCAATACAAATGACATAATGGTTTCTTTTATTGTTGGTGCTGAGGAAGACTTCATGGAACAGTTAGTAACAAACTTCTACTGAAATTTCCAATTAGATTTGGGGGAATTCAATTATTTAAGAAAAATTCTTTCACAGAAAATTAGTATTGATAACATCAGACCCATCCATATCATTTACTTCTGACTTTACAAAGGGGTGCAGAAATTAAATCTTTGTTCAGTAACATATGTCAGGGTTCTCCAGATAAACAGATAAACAGGATATCTGTATGTCTGTGTTATCAAGTGTATATCATAGAATTCATTATGCTGTGGTTGCTAGTTAGCAATCTGGCCAGCAGGCTGTAAATGCAAGCAAAAGATACTGCTGTCTTTGGTCTGAAATATATGTAACAGTCCAGGAGGCTAGAATTTTGATAAAGTTTTCTTTTATTTTGTTTTGTTTTGAAATATGGTCTTATTATATAGTTCTGGCTGGTCTGGAACTTGCTATGTAGACCAGGCTAACATCAAAATCACAAGGAATTACCTTCCTCTGACTCCAGAGTGCTGGGATTAAAGACATAATCTACCAGAACGAGCTCAGAAAAAAAAATTCTTTTTTATGTTATAGTCATCAAAGAATTATTTTAAAGAAATTTTGGATTTATTCATTTCTGGGAACTCTTAGCTTTTGTTCTTAAGATCTTCAATTGATTGGATGAGGCTCCAGTGACAAAATCAAAGATATTCTATTAGTTCTGATATTTATGTGTGAACATAGCACACTATTAACTATAGACCCAGTAAAAAACTCAGCTATTCTTTGTTAACAAACAGGTCCAGATTGTACTTATAAGTCAATACTAGCCTCAGATCTTAAGTATTTGTTGAAGGAGTGTGACTTTTGGTGTTGATACTGAATACACTTACATGTCAAGAATAACTGACAAAAACACATGATAGCCAAAACTGATGTTTGAAATGAAAAAAAAATGCTGCAATCTTAAAAGAAATCTGACAATTTTTAGCTTTCATTTGGTATGACCTATGAAGCTATGATATTTCTAAAGTATTCTTGACCACTGTAAAAATAGTTGCTATTGTTAAATTATGCCCAAGAGATAAAGGTCTGCTGTATTTCCCATTCTGTTTTCAATATTAAATATGCCAGGACACGTAATACTTAAACAATGATTGGACCCATCCTGGGCTTGGCACATTTGAAGACATTCATGATGATGTATTATGTGATATTTTAGAAATACAAAATGACTTGGCAAAACTTCATGCTTTATGGCCAGAAAACGCCAATTGAGTTTGGCCAGATTCTGACCACTCTCTGGATATCTACTTTAAAAGCACATCCATATGTAGCATGTCACAGGTTGTTCACACAAGTTGATAAGCCTATTTCAAACAATAGTTCTGTGATCAAAACATAATAGATGCAATATAAATTATAGGCATTTGTGAAAGCAATATGAAACAAACACTTCCAAAAATTATGTTGTGTGAATGTAATTAAGAGTTAAGGATTAGGGGTTAGAGAGAATGTTCAATGGTTAAGAGTCCTTTCTGCTCTTGCAGAGGACCCAGGTGTGGTTCCCAGCACTCACATGCTGGTTCCCAACTGTCTGCACTTTTAGTTCCTGGGGGGAATCCAAAACCTTCCTCTGAATTTCGTTGGCCTTGTATGCATGTGGTGCACATAAATACACGTGGAAGTAAACACTCATAAAATAAAAATTAGAAATCTTGAAAATAGTTAATTATTAATATAGTATCAATAAAGACATTTCCAAAAGAATCAACACAAGGTTAAAATAAGTTACAAAGGCATGTGAAGAACTTAAGTCTCTTTGCTCAAGTACTGTGTCTGAAATTAATTTTTATTGGCTTAGAAACCAGCACTTTTCTTTAGTAAGATAAGTAATGCTAGAAAACTAATGTAGCTGTAGCAGGTGAAAGCAGTATCTCTTTCTGGTCATGTATTAGTGATAATGCAGTGACTGACACTCTCTGCAGCCTCTTTATGCTGGCATATTTGAACCCATTGACTATCTATCTTGAGTAAGATTACAGGATTAAAAACCTTTTTAGAAAAATGCTCTGTCATGCTTATTTTAAATGTAAAATGAAAACAACATATGGGTTCTTTCAAAATGGTTGATGGACATATTGTTTTAAGTGACTTAAATTTAAGTATTTCTTGTTCACAGGGCCAAGCCTATTTTCATACTAGAGATTATTATTAACTTTTAACCCAGATTTGTGGCATTCTGACACATCCTAGCCCTACTGTGATGGTGTAAGGAGCCCAGGGTAGTAGACTCATTAGAAGAGCTAGCCTGAAGATATCTCCACAATTTCCTTGCTACAGTGATTTAAATATGAAGTTTAAGCCAGAAGTTTGCATGTTTAAAAAAAAAAATCTAACTGCAAGGCTACCTATGCCTGGAATTTTATTTTCTTTCTACCTTTGAAAGCCATTTGTGGTGGCTTCAATCACTCAGCTTTATCTTTTTTTCTCTTTGCAAAGGAGATTGGCAATAAGAGCAGTTGGTATTTCCAATCTAGAATGAATTCTTTTTTCCTGAGAGGCTGGATAATACAGAATTCATGTGCATGCTTCTTTTGAATTTCCTTTATTCACATTTTTAACCTTGCAGTGAAAAGGAATCACCCAAACATAGCTCCAAGACTGTCCTTTTTGCAATTTCAAACTACCAATTTGAATTACACATGTTGAGCTTGCTAGCATTGGCCACTTGCTTCAGGGAATTATTGTTGAAAGACAATTTAAAACATCGATGCTAAGCAGTTATAGTTTCTTTGAACAGGAAGCAATTTATACATTGAAATGTGATAATTTTGAAGTTTAGGGAGGGTAAAATAGCAATAATTCTAAGATCAAGCTTTCTTAAAATGATGCTTGTATTTGACTGAAGAAATGCTCTTTTTTTCATTTTTATTGTGTACTTGTTAATCTATTTCTAAAGGTATTATGCTAGTTATAAAACCAGTCTTCGCATTCAGACTCCAAATTGCACATTTTCAAGTTTTTCTTTTTTTTTTTTTTTTAAAAACATGTTTCACTCTGCTTCCCTGGGCTGCACAACCCACCAGCCTATTTCACAGGTAAGTCCATCACTCCCTCTGCACCTTGACGCCCCCAGCCTCATCCCCCCTCACCCACTTGCCCCGCCAGTCTCTCCTCCTAGCCTGGGTACTGTCCCATTTCTTGTCTTAGAACCCCAGACACTGGGGCTGACCTCTCCAGTCAGAACCACGACTGCTTCCTGAACCTGTGGATCCAGACCAACCCAGTCCCTTCTCGAGGTCCCCAGGAGCCCTCTGGGCCTCGTCCTGCCCTCGCCTCCCTCTGCTTCCCTGGGCTGCAAAACCCACTAGCCTCTTTCCTGGGTAAGTCCTTCAGTGCCCACCATGCCTTGACGGCCCCATCCTCATTCACCCTCCCAGCTCCCATGCCCCAGCTCTCCTCCGAGCCTGGGTACTGGCCCATTTCTTGTCTTGGCACCCCAGACACCAGGGCAGACCTCTCTGCTTGGAGCCACTACTGCTTCCTGATCCTTTGCAATCAGACCAACCCAGTTCCTCCCTGCAGTCCCCAGGAGCCCTTGGGGCCGTTTCCCGCCCCCATCTTCCTTTGAGTCTCTGGGTGGCAAAATGCCACCAGCTGCCTGAGACCAGCATCTTTCCTGGGCCCAGTTCCCAGGCCAGTTCAACCCCCAAATTCCTGAGGACAGCATCTTTCCTGGAGGGATCCAGACCTTAGGAGAAAGCCTGAGAGCATCTGATTCTCATCTGACCTGGGCCTCTGTGGGAACTCCAGAAGATGAAAGCAATTCGGCCACTCCAATATAAAATCAAAAGAGAGAACCTGAGGCTTAGAGGAACCAGGTTTTCATGCCCTAAAGGTAAACCACAAAAGCACATAAAGTTTACAAAAAGAAGCAGACCTAAACTTGAAGGCTTGAGTCTCACACAAGAATCAGAAACTACAAAAGAAATTCATATGTCAAAATCACAGAGAAAAAATAACATGAAAAACCAAAATAACATATCCCCACCAAATACCAATAGTCCTCTAGAGGAGTACAATGAGAATCCACTAGAGATAATGCAGGACATGGAAAAAAAAGAACAATTATAAACATGATAAAAGAATTCAGTGAATTTAAAGAACATACAATTAAAGAAATCAAAGAGGGAAGATAGGGATAAACTTCTAAGTGAATTCAGAAAAGGTCTAGAAATATTGAAGACTACTCAGGCTTAAATGAAGAAGAAAGCGAAACACTCAGTAAGCTAATAAGAAATGACAGGAGAAAGCCTCACCAATAAGATAATTGAAATGGAAAACAGAGTATCAAGACTAGAAGATAAAGGGGGCGAACTAGACCACTCAAGCAAAGATTATGAAACATTTAAGAAATCATAAGAATGGAATATGCAGGAAATGTGTGACACCATAAAAAGACCAAACTTATGAATCATAGGCATACATGAAGGAGAAGAAACCCAAGATAATGCCATGGACCAGATCTTCAACAGAATAGTGGAAGAAAATTTCCCCAAAATAAAAAAAGATATGCCCATACAGAAACACGAAGCATATAAAATACCAAAAGACAGGTCCGGAAAAGAAACTCTCCAAGGTCATCATAGTAAAAACACTAAACGTACAAAACAAAGAGACACTACTGAAAACTGCAAAAGAGAAACAAGTCACATATAAAGGAAAAC
>NW_008332663.1:196311-202285 GCF_000622305.1 Nannospalax galili | reverse complement strand
GATTACTATACCCAGCCAAAATGTCTATTATAGTCGAAGGGGAAAGAAAAATCTTCCATGACATAAATAGGCTGAAGGAATTCATGTTCACAAAACAAAACTAGCAGAGAATTCTGGAAGAAATACAAAAAGCTGAAGAAAGGAATGCATACACCCAAGGGGTTGCAGAAAGAAATTCAATGAGGGTATAACTGTGGAAAAGAACAGGTGTATAAAGAATGTAAACAGAAATAATGCTCATCTTTTGTTAATAACTTTAAATATTAATGGACTGAACTCCCCAGTCAACAGACACAGAATAGGTGAATGGATTAAGAAAAAAAATGCATCCATTTGTTGTCGGCAAGAAACTCATCTCACTTTCAAGGACAGCACTATTTTAAAGTGAAAGGATGGAAAAAAATATATACCAAGCAAATGGTACTAAGAAAAAAGCAGGCATTGCAATTCTAACATCTGACAAAATAGACTTTAAAGCTAATCAGAAGAGATAAAGAGGGCCATTTCATTCTGATCAAAGGAACACTAAATCAAAACGATATTACAGTCATGAACATATATTCACCAAAGTCCACCCAACTTCATAAAAACACTACTACAAGACTTTAAGACCAAGATTAATCCCAATTCATTAATAGTAAAGGACTTCAATACCCCACTGTCTCCATTAAATAGGTCAACAGGGCAGAGAGTTAACAGAGAGACATCTGAATTAAACAAGACCATATATCAAATGGACTTAACAGACATCTAACGAGTATAGCACCCAAACACCAAACTTTCTACTGAGCACCCCATGGATCCTTCAAAATCGACCACATCCTGGGGCACAAACCAAACTTCAACAAACACAAACAGATTGAAATAATTCCATACATTCTACCAGACCACAATGCAATTAAGCTTACCACCAACACCCTAATCACCACATGACCACGTGGAGATTAAACAGCACACTCCTAAACGATGAATAGGTCAAAAGAGAAATTAAGAAAGAAATAAAAGTATTCCTGGAACTAAATGAAAAGGACAATACAATACAACAAAACCTCTGGGACATTCTGAAAGCTGTCCTTAGAGGGAAATTTATAGCTCTAAGTGCCTAGTTCAAAAAAATCAGAAAGAATACAAATAAATGACTTAATATTGCACATCAAGACACTTGAAAAGCAACAACAAATGAAACCCAAACCCAGCAGACAAGAAGAAATAACAAAAAATCAGGCCAAAAATTAATGAAATTGAAACAAAGAAAACCATACAAAGAATCAATGAATCCAAGAACTGGTTCTTTGAAAAGGAAACAATATTTACAGACCACTAGCCCAGTTAACCAAAAGAAAGAAAGAGCACGTCCAAATCAACAAAATCAGAGATGAAAGAGGAAACATCACAACAGACACAAGAAAGATACAGAAAATTATAAGGAAATACTTTAAAAACCTATATGCTACTAAATTTGAAAACCTAAAAGAAAAGACAGATATCTAGAGGCATGGGAACCATCAAAACTAAATCAAAAAGAGATTAAAAGCTTAAACAGACACATGATACAAAAAGAAATTGAAACAGTAATACAAAAACTCCTGACTAAAAAAAGTCCAGGGCCAGATAGATTAAAAGTAGAATTCTACCAGCCATTTAAGGAAGATCTACATCCAATACTACATATTTTATTCAAAAAGATAGAAATGGAGGGAGAACTTTCAAATTCCTTCTATGAAGCCAGCATGACTGTAATACCAAAGCCGGGTAAAGATACAAATAAAAAAGAAAACTATAGACCCATAACCCTAATGAACATAGATGCAAAAATTCTCAAAAAAATACTTGCAAACACATACAGACACACATCAAAAAGATTATCCAACATGATCAAGTCAGCTTTATCCCAGAGATGCAGGGATGATTCAATATACGTCAGACAATAAATGCCACAAATCTTATAAATGGGACAAAGACAAGAACCACATGGTCATCTCAATAGATACAGAGAAGGCCTTTGACAAAATTCAACATGCATTTATGTTCAAAGTCGTAGAGGGAATTGGACTGGAGGGAATATACCTCAACATAATCAAAGCCATATATAACAAACCCACAGCCAACATCATTCTAAATGGAGAAAAACTGGAAGCATTCCCATTGAAATCAGGTACCAGACAAGGCTGTCCACTATCTCCACTTCTCTTTAACATAATGCTTGAAACTCTTGCAAGACCAATAAGAGCAGGAAATTGGAGTAATAGTTGGAAAAGAAGAGGTCAAATTATCCCTTTTTTTCAGATCATATGATATTATATCTAAGAGAATCTAAAAATTCCACAAGAAAATTCCTAGAAATTATTAACACGTTCTGTAAATTGTCAGTTATAAAATTAATCTACAAAAGTCTGTAACCTTTCTAAATACCAATAACAAGCAATGAGAGAAAGAGCACATGGAAATACTCTACTTCACAATAGCTGCAAAAAAATAAAATATCTTGGAATAAACCTGACCAAAAACATTAAAGACCTCTACATTGAAAATTTTAAATCTTTAAAGAAAGAGATTGAGGAAGATATCAGAAGATGGAATCACCTCCCATGCTCGTGGATTGGAGGAATTAATATTGTGAAAATGACCATCCTACCAAATGCCATATATAGATTCAATGCAATGCCAATCAAAATCCCCATGCTATTTTTCACAGCATTGGAAAAAAACATCCTAAGATTCGCATGGAAGCACAAAAGACCTTGGATATCCAAACAACCCTAAGCACTAAAAGCAATGCCCGGGAGATTACTATACCAGAGCTCTAGTCATAAAAACAACATGGTACTGGCACAAAAATAGACCCATAGATCAATGGAATAAAATTGAAGACCCAAATATGAGTAAATGCAATTTCAGCCACATTACATTTGATAAAGGAGGCAAGAACATTCACTGGAGGAAAGACAGCATGTTCAGCAAATGGTGCTGGCAAAACTGGAAGAATGAAACTTGTAGAAGAATGAAACTAAACCCCTATCTTTCACCTTGCAGAAATATCACTTCCAAATGGATCAAAGGCATCATTGTAAAGCCTGAAACTCTGAAACTGTTAGAAGAAAACATTGGCAAAAACATACAAGAATTAGGTGTAGGAAAGATTTTTCTAAACCAGACATCAATTACTCAGGAAACAAGGTCAAGAATCAACAAATGGGACCTCATTAAACTAAACGGCTTCTGTACTTCAAAAGAAGCAACCAAGGAAGTGAAGAGAAAACCCACAGAATGGGAGAAAATCTTCACCAGCAACACAACAGAGGTTTAATAACCAGAATATATAACGAACTTAAAAAACAGAGAACCAAGACAAGAAGCAACCCAATTGAAAGATGGGCTAAGGAACTGAAAAGAGCGTTCTCAAAAGAAGAAGTAAAGAAGGCTATGAAGCATCTTAGAAGATATTCAACTTCTCTAATAATTAGGGAAATGCAAATTAAAACCACTTTAAAATTTCATCTTACCCCACTCAGACTGGCTAATTTTAAGAGAACAAAAGATAAAAAAAGTTGGCGAAGATGTAGGGAAAGTGGAACACTCATCCACTGATGGTGGGGCTGCAAACTTGGTCAACCCCTTATGGAAAGCAGTGTGGAGAACTCTTTAAAAACTACAAATGAACCTACAATTTGACCCAGTTATACTACTCTTTGGCATATACCCAAAAAACTCATCTTATTTCAGAGGCATGTTTGTTCCTACTCTTTTCACAATAGCTAAGAGATGGAAGCAACCTAAATGTTCCTCAATTGATGAATGGATACTGAAAATGTAGTTCATTTATACGATGGATTTTACTCAGCTGTAAAAAAAGATGAAATCATGAATTGCAGGCAAATGGATAGAAGTAGAAACTGTTATACTAAATGAAGTAACAGAGACTTAAAAAAAAATCGACATATGTTTTCCCTTACATGTGGATCCTAGAACCAACCCTGATAAGTGAGTAAGTATCCAGACATAACTACAGGAACCAGAATAATGCAAAGGAACCAGGGAGGTAAAGGAAAAGAAATAACCTGAAAGAGAAGAACAGTAGGAACCAAGCCTTAATAAGTGAGATATGGATAAAAATTGGGTTAATTTAACGGAGGGAAGTGTATACAAGGAACCTTGAGGATAAAGGGAAAGACGCTCAAGAGAGCTAGGACCATAGGAGAAGGGTATTATTAAGGGAGAAAGGGGGAAAATGGGGGCACCTTAATTGGGGAAACCATGATGGAGGGGTGAGACAATGTGAGAGATAAATAATGCCTAGCTAGTTTTAAAAACCAGAGAGAACCATATTATGCCAACAATTCCTGATAAATTATACATACCAGATAAAGATATATAAATCTAGGTAAGGTTTATCTGAGAACAATTGGTGTTTGCCCAAGATTTATGTACATGGCACACAGTAATTAAAAGTATGAAACTGGTGGAACTAACCTTCTTGGATGTTTAACAGCCATACTTTCAGGCCTATACTAATTTGTTCAGAGGGACATAAAGGACAGTTTTGCTCCTTGCCCTCCTAGGTCAACTAGTTCCATGGGACTATGAGCATCTCTCAAAATATCCTGTAATTGTAGTGTGTCACCTGTCCTCTTGATCAAGGAGGTTGAGGAGACGCCACTAGATGGACTTGAACCTGTGTCCAGTCTACAAAGAGGAGGGTCAACACAGGGGATTCATTTACTCCATGCTTCCAAGCAAAGCCAGCCATGGTTGAGCAGGACCTTGGACTTATCTTCACATAGGCAGAACTGGTAAAAGAAAGGAGCCTGGGGCTCCTCCCAAGCTCATGAGGAACAGATCCTCAAATGACCTTAAGAGTAAAAATAAATTGTTTTATCTGGGTCACTGTATGGCCTTAAACACCCCAAATGAAAGTATAACCAAAGATTAAAGGGGCCAATATAATTTTTAAGAGTCCATATGTATGGCTAAAGGCTACATTAACAAGAAACAATGCCAGATAAGAGAAACCTTCTTTTGAGCTGTTGGCCAGCATGGCCAAAGGGACTCCCAGATAGTAACCCAGGATAGAACTGGGAAAATGAACAGCAGACCCCAATGTTATCTAAAGGAATATTGACAACTGATTGCTGCTAGATGAGAAACAACTGACCTTCCTAAAACAAGACCTCTAGATATGCTGACTAGATTCACCAGAACAAGTAGTGGGAAGTGGCTTGGGTGCTGACAACACAGTAGACATTAGCAGGGATATCAGAGTATAATGGCTCTCATGGGGGGAGGGAGGTTATGGGTGGGTTCCATCTGGGAAGTGGCTGTATAGTTGAATAAGATTGTTTGGGATGTTCTGTGTGATATACACACACAAAAAAAATTAACAAATTTTTAAAAATGTATTATATTTAATGAGAAAACATGGAAATTTACATCATGTTAATTAGTAGAGGTGATAAACATTACCATTGAAATCTACCAGATGACTTTATAGACATACACAGGTGCCAAGGATCCAAGTGCAACCCTTTATGACTAGTACTAGTCAGATACATACAGATTAGAGATGCATGTGCCGATACCTCAGTGTTAGTAGCAAAAACAATGAGTCTTTCCGTAAGAAACAGTATATTTTAAAATGAAATGGAGTTTCAGAAAGTAACTGACTGTGGCTAGTAATAATCAGACACATAGAGATTAGAGATGCATGTGCAAACATCTAAGTGTTAGTAGTAGTAAAATGAGTTTCTGCAAGGAACAATATATTCTAAAATAAAATGGAGATCTTTTTTAAAGGTCAAAAACTCTTTCAATTTTATATCTTACAGGGCTTATCCCGAGTTCAACATTGTATAACTGTATTAATTCAACCCTGAACTTAAAAATTTACAGCCACAAGAGATGAATCTTAGCTCTAAATTGTTATTGAATATGTCAATGCTGTTGTAATGAAATGCTTCTTCTAATTATGTAGCTCCCA
>NW_008332663.1:188265-196214 GCF_000622305.1 Nannospalax galili | reverse complement strand
CCAAGTGTAACCGACTGTGACTAGTATTAATCAGATACACAGAGATTAAAGACACATGTGCAAACATCTAAGTGTTAGTAGCATTAGAAACAGCATATTTTAAAATGAAATGGAGATCTCCTCTAAAGGGTAAAAACTCATTCAATTTTATGTCTTACAGGGTTTATACTGAGTTCAATATTGTACAACCACATTAATTCAACTCTGAACCTAAAAATTTACAGCCACCTTTGAAAGAGATGTATCATTTCTCTGGAATGTGTTACTGAATATGTTAAAGCTTTAATGAAATGCTTCTTCCAAAAAATAAAAAGAAAACAATTTTTTTTTCTTTCAAATATCCGGCTAGATTATAAAGCAGTAAAAAAATTAAGTGCAAAAATAATACATAAAAGAAAAGGAATGATTTCTGAAATTTAACAAACAATAAAGTTAAGACGTAGGTATATACGTAACTCATATGGCTTATATTGAAGATTTAATTCTATTCCAAGACAATGAATATGATGTATAAGAAACATGCCCTTGTGTCACATATGAAGAAGAGAGACTTTCAGATAGAAGGTCAGTTTGGTGATTATCACTCAACCAAGGACCAGGGAAAGATTTGTACAGTAGCTATTTGCTCCAAACTAACAATTACAAGGAAAAGAATTAGAATTATATATTTTTGATACATGAAGGAGAAAGCATGTATTGATGACATTTTGAAGACGACTATTTCCTGAGTTGTGTATAACAAATAGTAGGAGTTGGAAACCAGCCAGGTATGGTAGAGCATGTTTTTAATCTCATCACTCAGGTGGCAGAGGCAAGTGGAGATAAAGGCTAGTTGGTACTACAGGGAGTTCGTGTCTCAGAAAAAAGTGTTGGAAAACAATGAGAAGAGTCAATGATATGAAAAATCTCCAAGTTCAGAGAAAAGACTCTTCTTGGGTTCTTTCTTTTACTGGAAATGTTTATAATCTAAACAACTGAGACTAAATTGATGTTTTCAAAACCAGTGGTTAAGGGTAGTGAGAACACTAAAAAAAAAAAAAGATTAAGGAACTCTGAAATTTCTACTCTTATAATGTCAGTGACAAAACTGACAAATATATTTGAAGGTAATTTTTCAAATGTCATGAAAATGAACAGCTTAAATGGCACTGAAGGGGTGTTCCAGAAAAATAGTAGAATTTCAGTATGAGCAATAAGGTTTAGGCCTTTTAACTTTCCTTATTCCTCTCTCATACTCTCAAGCACTGCAGTAGCCTTGGGAACGCCATAGACAGTAAAGATGGGGAAAGCCAGCCTGTTGGCAGAAACACAGAAGAGGAGAATGGCTCCCTTCCCAGAGATCAGCATTAAATGACCTCTCTGGTGATTCCCTGCAAGACTTTGTTTCTAAGAATACCCTGTTTGAACGAAGTTGCCACTTACCCAACATGAAAGACCTTTCACTGAAGAAGTGTTTTGAAATATTACAAGATCAATGCTTTCCATCAAGAGCCACCACAGGCAGTGAAAATCTTTTGGCACCAACGAGTTAACCAAAAAGTTGAAAACAAAACTTGGGGAAACGATATTTCTACAAGGATTTTGAAAAACTCTGTTGTATTCCTAGGGATCCAGCAGGATATGAAAATGCATAGGACTCTTCACATACTCAAAAAATAAAGCTTTACAAGGTCCTCAACTATTACCCCTGAGCAGTGTTGAGGGTGTGAGGAGGAAGGAAATAAGAGCTCAGTCTGAATTTCCACCTACAGGTTAATGTGTTGGAAGCTACTCACAATATGTACAAAGAATCTTTTGAGGCAGGGTAGATGCTCAGTCAGCAAAGTGCAGGATGAGGATCTGAGTTCACATCTCTAGCACCCATGTAGAAAACCTGGGCACAGTCATCTGTATCTGTAATTCTAGTATTGGGAGTAGAGATAGGAGGATCCCTGAGCTTTCTGGTCAGTCAGTCTAATTAAGTAGTGAGTGCTGGGTTCAATGGGAGACTGTCTCAAAAATCAGATGGAGTATTATCAAAGAATATCAGCTTTGGCCTCCTCCACACACATGTAAATATGCACCAACTCACCCTACATATACAAACACTGCACAAACATACACACACACACACACACACCTTACTCTTTCTCTTGCTTTCTGTTTTTCTCTCTTCTTTTTCTTATCATTTCCCCCACACACAAAGAAAGGAATTTTTCCCCCAAACTAGAAGACTACTTAAGGAAATATCTGCCCCCAAAGATCTTCTAATACTATCAGACATAGTCTTCCCATAAGAGTTTTCCAGGTTAGCTCCAGCTCAATTGTCTCAGCAACTGAGTCTTGGTCTCAAATTCTGGGTGGTAATTAAGGACTGTCCCATCACCTGTATAATTTTAGAAGGGCTTGGACTATCCTGACCAACATCTTTTAAGGTTTCCTGTACTTGGTCCTGTGATTTTTGTTATATAGCATTCAACTATACAATGAGCTTGCAGAATACTACATTTTCCTTTGATTGTTCATACCACTTAAGCATTACATTTCTCTCCTCTCTTTCTTCTTATATACCCTCCCAGTTAAAGTACCTCACCCCCCATTTTTCCCTTGATAATGCCTGTTTCTTAGCATCATCTCCTTGCGAACTTCTTCCACTTCTCTGCTCCCCACCCCCACCCCACCAGGGTTCCCTTCTAGTTTTTTTTTTTTTTTTTTTTTTTTTTTTTGGCTCCTGGGTTTATATGCACAAATGCAAGCAATCATGCATTGCTTGTTTTTCCAAATCTGGTTTACTTCCCATAGTATAATAGATTTTTGCTCAATTCAGTTACCTGCAAATTTCATGATTTTATTTTATAACTCCATTGCGTAAATGTACCACAGTTTCAATATTCATTCATCAGGTTTGGGGCATTTAGATTGCTTCTATTTTCTACTTATTATGAAAACAGCATCAAGAAACCTGTCTGAGACAGTATCTCCATAGTAGGATATTGAGTCCTTTTGATATATGCCAAGGAGTGGTATAGCTGGATCCTATTGTAGGTCTAGTTTTAATTTTTAAAGAATTCTTCACACTGATCTTCATAGTAGCTGTACCAATTTGCAATCCGACCAAAAATAAGTGAGGGTTTCTCTTTTTCTACATTTTCTCCAGCTTTTGGTGTCATTTGTTCTCTTGATCTTAATCACTCTGACTGTGGTAAGATGAAATCTTAAAGTAGTTTTCATTGGAATTTCCCTACTTACTAAGGATGTTACACAGTTTTAAAGGTATTTCTAAGACATTTTTCCTTCTTTTAAGAACTCATTGTTCATATCTGTATGCTGTTTTTTAATTGGGTCATGTGTTTTCTGTTCTTTGTAATTCGGGATATTAATCCTCTACAAAATATACAGCTGACAAAAAATCAGTCCCTTGATTTGGGCTGCCTCTCCACTTGATTGGTTGTTTCCTTTGCTGTACAGAAGTTTTTATTTGTTTGTTTGTTTGTTTGCTTGCTTGTTTGCTTACTTGTTTTTAGTTTAATGAGGTTCAGTTTTTCAATTGTTAGCCTTAATTTCTGAGCAAATGAGCTTGGCTTTAAAAAGTCCTTTCCTGCAAAGATATCTTGCAGGGTACTGCTTAAGTTTTCTTCGAACAGTTTCAGCATTTCAGATTTCACACTGAGATCTTTGATCCATTTAGACTTGATATTTGTGCATCAGATCATGGAATTTTGTCTAAAATACATCACATACTCGAATGCACAGGAAACTTCCACAAATACCTAAGTATTGAAATAATTCTATGTATTCTATCAGACCGTGCAATAAAGCTAAAAATCAATAGCAAAAGAAGCTTTACTACACAAACCCATGCAGATTAAATACACTACTGAATGATGAATGGGTCAAAGAAGAAATCAAAAAGAAATAAAAATATTCCTGGAAGTAAATACAAAACACAACACAACACAACAAAACTGGGACATGATAAAAGCAGTCTTAAAGGGGAAGTTTTTGGTTTAAGCACCTGCATTAAAAATCAGAAAGAGCACAAGTAAATGACTTTACAGCTCAAGAATCTAGCAAAACAAGAAAAAACCATATTGAAACTCCACAGACAATAAGAAATAATAAAAATCAGAAGAAAAAAATCAATGAAATAGAAACAAACAAATCTATCCAAATATCAGTGAATCTAAGAGCTGGTTGTGGTGCTCTTTCCTAGACTCTAAGTATCTGAACATTTTATCCCCAATTGGTAGCACTGTTTTGGGAGGTTTTGGAAAATGCGGCCATGCTGGAGGAAGAAAATCACTGGGGACAGGTTGAAAGAGTTCTTAAGACTTACTGGATTTCCAGGTATGCTCTGCTTCCTGTGCCTGCTTGAAGATGTGAGGCCTTCACCTCTGCCATCTCCTGCCACAATGTCATCCCTCCAGGAGGGGTTCTAATCCCTCTGGAACTTCAAGAAAAATAAATTCTTCCTTCTGTAAGTTCTCTTTGTCATGGTGTCTTTTCATGGTTCTCTTTTCTCATGAAAAGAGAAACAGACCCTTAGCCCAATCTAACTAAAGGAAGAGAGAATAAACCTAAACCAACGAATTCAAAGAAAGGGAAATGTTGCTACAGATACCAAAGTATTCCAGAGTGAATTTCTAGATTCAATGAAATCACTAAAGTAAAACTGAGAAGAGAGCACTGTTAGGCCCAGATCTCATGACCCCCCAATGACCATCAAGGAGTCCAGAGTGTATGCAACAGCAAAGAGCCTTTATTCGGGCTTAAGCTCTGGCCCTCTGATTTCACCAATGCAGCAGATTTGTACTGAGAGCCCCAATCTAGGGAGGGGTAGGCTTTTATAGGGAAGTTTCACAGAATCCCGTGTGGGCCAAGCATCCTTTATAATAATTGGATGGTCCTATGCCCAGAGTACGGGGAGGATTCTTATTGGTAGGGGCTATCTTTAGGGAATTGGAATGCGCTGTTATCTGAGGGGCCAGAAGTTTCTGTTTTTACCTTATAAGGCTGCTATATGCCTGGGCTTGCTTGATCTATAGCTAGTCAAAATGGAGTTAGTGCTGCCTAAGCCAAGCAAATTACAGAAGCAGAAAGAAGTGGTTAGAGGAGTCAGGGTCCCACAAGCACCACTTAAACAGACCCAGAACAAATAAGGAGACTGGAACAATAATACCACCTCTGACCAGAAAAATCCAGGTCCAGGTGGAATCACAGCAAAATTTTACCATACTTTCAAAGAACTACAACCAATATTGCTTAACTTATTTAAAATGACAGAAACAGAGGGAGAACTCCCAAACTCCTTCTATGAAGCCACTATTATTCAAATACCAAAACCAAGTAAAGACACAAGGGTGTCAAAAATACACACTGGAGGAAACAGCATCTTCAATAAATGGTACTGAGAAAATGGGATCTCTAATTATAGAAGAATGAAGTTAGAACTATATGCATCTCCACACACATTGAGGTCTTTGGTCCATTTGGAGTTGACATTTGTATTTTATTTTAATGTGTTTGGTTTTAGGTGTATGTATGCTTGCCTGCTGGCAAGTATGTGTATCACATGTATGCCTGGTGTCCTTGAGGCCAGAAGCATGCTCCACATGCTCTGTAACAGGAGTTACAGATGACTGTGATTCAGAGTTTGGGTACTGAGAACCCAACAAGTTTCCTTGATAAGAGCTCAGGGTGGGAATTCTTAATTCCTGAGCTCAAGGGTGGGAGTTCTCTATATTTCAAATTAAGTAATGGTTTTCTGCAGATACTCATTAGCAAATTAAGGGTGTTCTAGTACTGACCAGGTTAAGTGTCTTTACCATTGAAGGAGTTTTTTTTAGGTTAAAAAATGATTTCAAGCATCTATTGAGATGATTTTGTGAATTTTTCCTTTATGATGTTTATGTAATATATCACATTGACTTATTTTCAACTAATATTTTGTTCATGAAAATGATCTTGACCATGGCCTATTTTCTCTACAGCTTTTTCTTTCAATTTCAAAATACCTCATACTACATTAAATTGGACTTTTGATAATCTCAGTTGGTATACTAATTCACCTCTCAACTGTCATAAACATTTTCTTTGTCTTTTTGAGACAGGGTCTCCCTGTAACCCCGGCTAGCCTGGAACTTGTTATATAGACCAGGATGACCTTGAACTCACAGAGACCCACCTGCGTCTCCCTCCTGAGTGCTGGGATTAAAGGCATGCAACACCAGACTTGGTTGTCATAAATTTTAAAATGATAATAGAGGGCAAATATCTTATACTTGAGATAATTTTAATAAAATATCATCAAAGGCTTCTGAGGCAAAAACAAGTTCTATGTAGATCAATATTGCTTATAAATATAAGTGCAAAAATATTAAAAATTCCTAATGAAACACTAGTAAATTAAATCCAGCAACATTTTAAATTGAACTGAATGCCATGTGAGTGGAATTAATTTCATGAATAAAATATTAGTTGAAAACAAATCAGTGTAATATATTAACGTCAAAAAGGAAAAATGCACAAAGTCATCTAAATGGATGCTTGAAAGCATTTTTCACAAGCCTAAAAAAATCTCCCTCAATGATAAGGACACTTAACCTGGTCAGTAATAGAATATCCTTAATTTGCTAATGAGTATCTGCATAAAACCATTACTTAATATTGAAATACTGAGAACTCCCTCCCTGAGCTCAGGACTTAAATTACATGAGCTTGAAAATGAAAAACTAGAAATGTCTTCAAGATGAAATCTCATGTATTTATAATTTTTAAGGCATCCACAAACAAAATAGTAGAAAAACAAACCTTTAGAGATAATCAATTAGTTCAGTAATCTGAAGCACAAAGGATCAGTATACAAATGGAGACGTATTTTCACAAAAGCCATGGACAATATGAAATTTTGAATAAGAGAACTATTAAATTGTAGCATCAATAAAGAAAAAATTTAACTAATTGAGTACAATGATTTTAACCTCCAAATTCTAGACATTTAAATATATTGAAATAGTCATAATTAAATTAGGAAATATTTTATTTTCAAACTTGATATCGTTAAAATTCAAATATTCTTCCAATTAGTAATCAGATTGAATGAAATTATTGTTAAACTCCCTGTTAATTTGTTTGATATATATATATATATATCAATTGTAAAACTCAAAGGAAATGGAGAACTTCAAACCCCGAATATTCTTGAAAATCAAAATAAAAGAACATAGGAGTCCTTACACACCCAATCGCACAACTTGCTACAATTCTGCATATAAAGCTCAGGTTCTAGAATTCCATGGGATAAACATAGATCATGTCAGTTCAAATGAGAATCTAGAAGTAAATGCATATATACTTGAGTAACTTGATTTTCATAAGCGTGTCAAAACTGTTCAAGTGGGAAATGATAGTTTCTTGAACAACTTATGCTGGATAATTTGAAAATATACTTTTTAAAAGGTAAATATGGACCATGATTTTATTTCATATATAAAAGATTAATCACAGTCAATGGAAACATAAAATAAAATAACATGTAAAATTCTTAGAATGAGGCAAATATAAATCTTCATGGTTTCATAACTTCTTATTTAGGTATGAGCAATGAGAAACATGGGTTGGACTTCATAAAAATTTTAAAAAATATTAAAGTGGAGGATGAATCTCAGGGCTAAAACTTTCTTTCAGCATGTTTAACTGCCTGGGTTCTATCTACCAGACAACAGGTATTAAAAGACAAAATGAAGCTTTTATTGTATTTGAGGAGCTTATTCAGGAAAATAAAGATGCAATTTTACAATGGAAGGAAATATTTAGCAATCATATACCTAATATAAATTTAGAATCTTCAGTATAGCAATAACTCTTAAATCCAATAACAAAACGAAAAACATTAAATTTTTTTTAAATGAGCAAAAGCTCAGAATAGGCATTTGAATCTAACAAAACATTTTTTATTAGAAAGTTATATA